>NC_041382.1:242273477-242281538 GCF_002162155.2 Triticum dicoccoides | reverse complement strand
CGCCCCGCCGCCCCGCATAGCCACCGCCGCCGCCGGAGCCCCGCCCCGCCGCCGGAGTACCTCGCCGGAGGTATAGCCGCCGACGTTCACCGATCCGTTCATTTTAGCGAACGTGTTCACCGGTTAGTTTCTGTTAACGAACGTCCGTTCGATTAACTGTTCGTCAGTTTTCTTTTTCTCGGATTAAATCAGCGATTTATCTGATCGCGATTCCTGATCCGATTTTCGTTTTAGTTTATCTTTTCGCTCGTTTATCGGAATCAGGCGATTCAAGCGCTAGAGTTTCGTCTCGAAACCCTCTATCCGTTTAACCAACTTAAACAAGATTTTCCTACTGTAAAATTTGCCCTAGGTCCAGATTACTAGAACGAAGTTGTTTTCTTTCGCCGTTTGACTTTCGTTGCTTTGTTCGATTTGGTTCTTTTTGCCAACCGGAGTTCTTAAGTTGAACCTTCTGGTTATATCTCTTATTTGAGTTTTACATGTGCATTAGATGAGTACTTTTTGCTTGCTCGTTTGTTTGTTTGCGATAGAGTATCCGGAGTGCGCCGCTTGTTACTTCGAATCGCTAGGTTTCCCGGATCATCAGCAAGGCAAGTAACACTTTGATCATACCTTTTTCTACGACCCAGTTTTATTGCATTAGATCAATCCTCACACATTGCATGATTATGATCTAATTAAATTGTGGGATGGGAAGTAGTTGAGGTAGTACCTATTACCTGTTTATTATCAAACCTTTGGGAGTTACTTCCGCGTTTGCTTATTATGCCATGCTATGCTAGTAGACGTGGATTGGGTGAGTGATATCCATGACAGATGTGAGTTTTGTTAATTAATGGTTTATCTAAGGTGGAAACTTAAACACACATCTGGGTGGATTGAGGCACCTGGGTATTCCAGGACTTGCCTGTTTTCTTTTGGACCGTCACCCAGGCTCAAAGGGATCATAAGACTATTCATACTAGAAACTTCCGTGTGCAGCCACAAGCTATTATGGGCTCTAGCATAGTTGACTAAGTTGTGCGAACTCTTACAGTGGTAGACTAGCAGATGTAGGGGATGTAGGTGGTACGGTCTACCCGATCGTAAGGTGCTAGCACTTCTGAAAGACTATGTCTCGATCATCCGTCTTCTCAAACACCATGTTGTGCGAGAAACCAAACTAAGGCGATCGAGTCTTGTGGGGAAAAGTGCGCAAACCTCTGCAGAGTGTAACAAACTAATCATGATTAGCCATGTCCCCGGTTATGGACATCTTGAGTATCTAGTACCTGGATTATCATGTGAATCTCAAACATGTTACTCTAAGTTAATTTTGTTGGGTTATGTTTAGTGTTGATGCTTAATTGGGATTGAAAATGCTGTCAACCATTCTCAATGTTTAACAACTACCATGATAGTTAAATAAATTTTATTCCTTTGTAGTAGGGAAAAATTGGCTTTTCACAAAAACATATAACCATAGAGCTTTTCCACCAGCCAAATATGCATATAGTATAGCTGTTTCATTCCATTACTCTCTATGTGTTACCTTGCCAGCATATTCCCTGTGCTGACCCGTTTTCGGGCTGCAACGTTAATGTTGCAGACTTTTCAGATGATGATTAAGGAGTTTTAGGTCGTGTTCCTATACTCAGTGATGCCGTTGGAGTTGATGGACTCACTTATATTCCAAGCCTTCCACTGTTATCGCTATTAGATGGCCTTAAGCCATATTTATTGTAATAAACTTTCTTATGAGACACTCGATGTAACAAGTGTGTGATTGCTACTCTGCTATAAATCCTCCGAGTACTGTGTGGTGTCAGCATTACTGATCCAGGGATGACACCGGAGCACAGAGATCAGACTGTTTGAGGTCTGGTCGCTACAGAGATGGTATCAGAGCACACGCTGACTGTAGGACACGACCACTAAGCTAAAAGACCTAGATCACTATTCACTCTCTTCTTCTCTGACTCCTCATCTTTTCTACTCTTTAGGATGGCGGATGCAAGGAACAAGTTCACACAACCGGATGAAGATACACCCTTTGGACGTCACTTGAAGGAAGTCACAAGATACCTGAACATAGGAGTACTAAGCTTCACGGGAACCTACAATGCCACTTTACCTGAAGAAGAGCGCTGGATGATTCAAGTTCAAGTTCTAGGAAGGACGTTCATGCCAGTCACTGAGCCCATCAAGTTTTCTTTTGATGCACCAACTTGGAGTCTAGGAAAAAGCATGGCAGCTCACATCGCCATGGGACGCATTGGAGAAGTCTACCACAAGGATCTCAAAGATACTATCTACCAGATTTGTGGGCGCCGAGATGAGAACTGGGAGATGATCAGCACCAGGAATGATAGATCAATCGCAGCTTTTATCCAGGAGCTAAACCAGCACATTTGACGACAGGAGAACCAGATGTGCACCGACATGATAGATCTGAAGAAGGCTAAGACAAGAATCAAGGAACTGGAGGAAGAACTCAAGGCTACACGTGAAGATTATGAAGAAGAAATTGAAGTATTGGTGGAGAAGAATGATGACCTGATCAAGAAGATTGGAATATTTATGGGAGGCCCTACGCCAGTAGATGAAGATGAAGAACCCCAGGAAATTAGCCCGGAAGACTACATCATCATCAACGGCACTAACTCGGAAGCAGATAGTAGCGATGATGACTATGTTGATGAAGCTGGAGCAGATATCATGGAGTCTGCAACCGAAGAATATTTCTAGTAGACCACCTCATCAGTAGTAGTAGTCCACCATGTAAATATAGTAGTCCGAGCACTTTTGCGATAGTTAGATCGATTGTATGACTTTGTTTGATTGATTGAAGTGAATTGTTTGCTTTTGCCTCATGTGCATATGGGTAGTGTTTTCTCTTTAGACCCCCTCTATTCTTATATCTCATCTTTTCTAAACCCACAGATGCCTCCGAGACGTGACCCCCAATTTGCCTTCCCACCGGAGCTCACCCAGTTGATCCAGCAGCAGAACACATTGATGCAGTTGCTAGTCCAGAACCAGAATCAAGGGAACAATAACAACAACCCACCACCACCACCACCACCTGTTGACCACTTAGCCCGTTTTCTTAGGCTGAATCCGCCGGTGTTTTCCAGTAGCACCGAGCCGATAGTAGCAGATGATTGGCTCCACAAGACAGCTAGGGAGTTGACCACAGCAGGATGCACAGATGCGGAGAAGGTGAAGTTTGCCGCACATCAGCTAGAAGGACCCGCAGCATCATGGTGGGAGAATTTCACAGCCACTTTTCCTGTAGACACTGTCACATGGGACCAGTTTCAGCTGGCTTTCTGTACTGCCCATGTTTCAGCAGTTGCTATGGCCATGAAGAAGCGTGAGTTTCGTAACTTGTGCCAAGGAGGACAGACAGTTGGCCAGTATGTGGAGGAATTTAGTAAGTTAGCACGTTATGCCCTAGATGACATCGCTACGGATGCAGCTAGGCAGGAGAAGTTTCTGGAAGGACTGAATGATGAGTTGAGTGTGCAGTTGATGGTAGCCACCTTCAACAACTACCAGGAGTTGGTAGATTGTGCTCTTATGATTGAAGGGAAGCAACAGCAAATTGAGAATCGCAAGAGGAAATATGGACAAGGAAAGTACAATTCAGGAGCTCAGTAGAAGCCATGTTTTACCCCTAGACCTGGAGGACATTTTCAGCATACTCATGGAGGAGGTAGCTCGCACAATCACAATGGCACCAAAAATGGTAATGGCAATGGAGGAAGCAACGGCCAGAACCGCACCAACCCCTCAACCCCAGCCAAGGACTTGAACCAAGTCACCTGCTGTAAGTGTTCGAAGACCAGACACTATGCCAACGAATGTCCTGAAGGCCAAAATGGCAATGGAAGTTCTGGGAAGAAGCCGAACCCTTTCAACAGGGGACAGGTGAACCACGTTAGCGTGGAGGAGGTTGAAGCTTAGCCCGATGTAGTAATAGGTAAGTTTTTGGTTAAGTCATTTACTGCACTCGTTCTTTTTGATACTGGTGCATCGCATTCATACATCTGAAAGGGATTTGTGGATAAATACAACCTATCAATCCAAGCCCTTAGGTCACCCATGTTAGTAACCTCGCCTAGAGCAGAGTATGTGGCTATTCTATGGTGTGATCGGTTACCATTAAGGATTGGTAACTATGTTTTTCCCTCAGACCTAATAGTATTGGAATCTCAAGGATTGGATGTGATATTAGGCATGGATTGGTTATCAAAGTATGAAGGGACTATTGAATGGGCTAGTAAGTCAATTTTGCTTACCACCCCAGAAGGGAGAAGGATCAAGTATGTATCCCGGCATGTGCCAAAGAGGACCCAAGTAAATTGCCTAATAGGAGTTGTGCAGGAGGAAGTACCAGTGGTAAGAGATTTCCCTGATGTATTTCCAGAAGAGTTGCCAGGCATGCCACCGGATAGAGATATCGAGTTTTTGATTGAGCTATTGCCAGGCACAGGGCCAATATCAAAGAGACCATATAGGATGCCAGCAAAGGATTTGGTGGAAATTAAGAAGCAGATTAAGTAGTTACTGGATAAGGGACATATTCTCCCAAGTTCTTCACCTTGGGGATCGCCAGTACTTCTAGTGGAGAAGAAGGATGGATCGTTAAGGATGGTTGTTGATTATCGAGGATTGAATGAAGTAACGGTCAAGAACAAGTACCCACTACCAATGATGAACAATCTGTTTGATCGACTGCAAGGAGCTAAGGTATTTTCCAAGATCGATCTTCGATCAGGATACCACCAGTTGAAGATTCGAGAACAGGATATTCCGAAGACAGCTTTTACTACCAGATATGGGCTATATGAGTACACCGTTATGTCATTTGGTCTGACTAACGCACCTGCCTATTTTATGAACATGATGAACAAAGTGTTTATGGAGTTTTTGGATAAGTTCGTCGTAGTGTTCATTGATGATATCCTGGTTTACTTGAAGAATGAAGAGGAGCATAAGGAGCATTTGCGTTTGGTACTTGGAAAGCTCAGAGAACATCAATTATATGCCAAGTTCAGCAAATGTGAGTTTTGGTTGAAGGAAGTAGGATTCCTCGGACATGTTATATCTGGTGAAGGTATAGAAGTAGATCCCGCTAAATTTGAAACCGTGACCAGGTGGGAAGCCCCAACAACAGTTGGAGAGATCCGGAGTTTTCTTGAACTCGTAAGATACTATCGGAGATTTATTGAGAATTTCTCAAAAATTACGAAGCCTATGACAGAGTTATTAAAGAAGCATACCAAGTTCATATGGACAGAAGAGTGTGAGGCTAGTTTCCAGGAGTTGAAGAAACGTTTGGTTACCTCACAGTGTTGATTTTGCCAGATCAAACCAAGGACTATGAGGTGTATTGCAACGCTTCACGTCGAGGACTTGGAGCAGTACTTATGCAGGAAGGGAGAGTTGTTTCATATGCCTCAAGACAACTGAAGCCTCATGAGTTAAATTATGCTATGCATGATTTGGAGTTAGCAGCCGTAGTGCATGCCTTGAAAACATGGAGGCATTTTCTCATTGGAAATCATTGTGAGGTGTACACGGATCATAAGAGTTTGAAGTACATTTTCACACAGAAGGAGTTAAATCTCAGACAAAGGAGATGGTTGGAGCTTATCAAGGATTATGATATGAAATTGCATTATCACCCCGGAAAGGCTAATGTAGTAGCTGACGCATTAAGCCGCAAGAGCCATGTCAATACGTTAATGACAAGAGAAATACCAAGGGAGTTAGCAGAAAATCTTCGTGAACTATGTTTGGAAATAGTTCCGAGAGGCTATGTAGCAGCATTGGAGATTTAGTCAACTTTGATGGATAGAATCAGAGAAGCTCAGAAAGCTGACAGAGAGATTGCCGCTATAAAGGAGAAACTGAGCAAAGGAAAAGCTAAAGGATTTCGTGAGGATGAACACGACACCCTATGGTTTGAAGACCGTGTTTACGTGCCCAATGACCCGGAGATCAGGAAGTTGATACTGCAAGAGGCACACGACTCACCATATTCAATTCACCCAGGAAACACCAAGATGTATTTGGATTTGAAGGATATTTTCTGGTGGACCGGAATGAAGAAGGATATAGCGGAGTATGTAGCAGTTTGTGATGTATGTCAGAGAGTAAAGGCAGAGCATCAGAAGCCAGCAGGATTGTTACAACCATTGCCGATACCCGAATGGAAGTGGGATAGGCTAGGCATGGATTTTATCACGGGATTGCCCAGGACTCGTTCAGGCTATGACTCAATTTGGGTTGTAGTTGATCGACTGACGAAAGTAGCTCATTTCATCCCAGTAAAGACCACTTACACCAGTGCTAAGTTGGCAAAGATATACATGACCAGGATCGTTTGTCTGCATGGAGTTCCAAGGAGTATCGTATCAGATAGAGGAACCCAGTTTACCTCAAAGTTCTGGAAGCAGTTGCATGAAACTTTGGGTACCAGGCTAGAATTCAGTACAGCTTTTCATCCACAGATAGATGGACAGACCGAGAGAGTCAATCAGATTTTGGAGGATATGCTGAGAGCTTCTACGCTAGATTATGGATCTAGTTGGGACGACAATTTGCCATATGCAGAGTTCTCTTACAACAACAGTTACCAAACTAGTTTAAAGATTGCCCCTTTCAAAGCCTTGTACGGAAGGAGGTGCAGGACACCGTTGTCATGGGAAGAAGTTGGAGACCATCAGTTGTTTGGACCTGACTTGATTAAAGAGTCTGAATGGAAGGTGAAGTTGATTCGCGATAGGCTCAAGGTAGCCCAGTCTAGACAGAAAAGTTATGCAGATTCTAAACGCAAGGAGACAGTTTACTAAGTTGGAGATAGAGCTTATCTTCGAGTATCTCCACTTCAGGGAACAAAGCGTTTTGGAGTCAAAGGGAAGTTAGCGCCACGATTTGTAGGACCATATCGAGTTTTGGAGCGTATGGGAGAAGTGGCCTACAAGTTGGAATTGCCCGAAGGATTGTCAGGAGTTCATGATGTGTTCCACATTTCTCAGCTGAAGAAGTGTCACGCGGAGATGGCTGACATACCGTTGAGAGATACAGTGCCTTTGGAAACTATTCAGTTGGATAATGATTTGACCTACGAGGAGAAACCAGTCAAGATTCTCGAGTTTGCCAACCGAGTTACTCGCAGCAAGGTTATCAAGTTTTGCAAAGTTCAGTGGAGCCACCACACGGAGGATGAAGCCACCTAGGAACGAGAGGAAGATTTGCTCAATGACCACCCTCACCTATTTTCTAGCCAACTGAATCTCGAGGGCGAGAATCATCTTAAGGGGGTAGGTTTGTAACATCCCAAATTTTCAATTTGGAATGTTATACATTGGATCATCAATGCATAGCATATTTCTTTTGCATTTTGGTTGATCCTAGAAATTCTATGCAACTCAATGACCCACGGAGAGAGTTGGGGATTTCGATATTTTCATATTTGAGTTCTCTCAAATTTTGAGAATAGGATCATTTGATTTTATTTATTTTATCATCAATTATTTCTATTACAAAACTATGAGAGAGGGAATAAAATGACTTTCCCAAAATAAAGAAATATTGAGGATTTAATAATAAAAGCAAATAAGATTTTATTTCGTAGTTTTTCGGTGTTTTATTTGATTTAGGAAAAATGTGCGTTTTTCAAAATTGCATCTAGGTCCCAAATAAATGTTCACCCCGTGAGGCAAGATTTTAGAAGCCCGTGGAAATTTATTTCGGAATTTTTGGAGTCCGTTTAGTATTTCTTTTTTTCCTTTTTCCGAGCGGAATATATATATATAAAAAACGCGTCGCGCGCCGACTGGGCCAAGGCCCAGCCGACGGCCCACCCCGCCGCCTGCGTCTCCCTCCAGGAGACCGGAGCCGCGCCGCCGCCCGAGTCCGGCTCGGGGCCGCTGCCGTGTCCCCTCCCCCAAGGCAGCACCCCCTCGCTCTCTTAAATACCAAGCCGCCCCGCCGCCCCTCACCTCACCCCGCCCCGCCCCGCCAAGCCGCAGCCGCCCCGCCACCTGCGCTGCTGCCGCTGCCGCC
>NC_041382.1:242068932-242273258 GCF_002162155.2 Triticum dicoccoides | reverse complement strand
CGCCGCACGCCGCCACCGCCGCTGCCGCTGCTGCACCGCCCCGCATAGCCGCCGACGTTCACCGATCCGTTCGTTTTAGCGAACGTGTTCACCGGTTAGTTTCTGTTAACGAACGTCCGTTTGATTAACTATTCATCAGTTTTCTTTTTCTCGGATTAAATCAGCGATTTATCTGATCGCGATTCCTGATCCGATTTTTGTTTTAGTTTATCTGTGGAGATATCCGGATACTCTAGATTTATCTGATCGCGATTCCTGATTCAAGCGCCTAGAGTTTCGTCTCGAAACCCTCTATCCGTTTAACCAAATTAAACAATATTTTGCAACTGTAAAATTTGCCCTAGATCCAGATTACTAGAACGAAGTTGTTTTCTTTCGCCGTTTGACTTTCGTTGCTTTGTTCGATTTGGTTCTTTTTGCCAACAGGAGTTCTTAAGTTGAACCTTCTGGTTATATCTCTTATTTGAGTTTTACCTGTGCATTAGATGAGTAGTTATTGCTTGCTCGTTTGTTTGTTTGCGATAGAGTATCCGGAGTGCGCCGCTTGTTACTTCGAATCGCTAGGTTTCCCAGATCATCAGCAAGGCAAGTAACACTTTGATCATACCTTTTTCTACTACCCAGTTTTACTGCATTAGATCAATCCTCACACATTGCATGATTAGGATCTAATTAAATTGTGGGATGGGAAGTAGTTGAGGTAGTACCTATTACCTGTTTATTATCAAACCTTTGGGAGTTACTTCCGCGTTTGCTTCTTATGCCATGCTATGATAGTAGACGTGGATTGGGTGAGTGATATCCATGACAGATGTGAGTTTTGTTAATTAATGGTTTATCTAAGGTGGCAACTTAAACACACATCTGGGTGGATTGAGGCACCTGGGTATTCCAGGACTTGTCTGTTTTCTTTTGGACCGCCACCCAGGCTCAAAGGGATCATAAGACTATTCATACTAGAAACTTCCGTGTGCAGCCACAAGCTATTATGGGCTCTAGCATAGTTGACTAAGTTGTGCGAACTCTTACAGTGGTAGACTAGCAGATGTAGGGGATGTAGGTGGTACGGTCTACCCGATCGTAAGGTGCTAGCACTTCTGAAAGACTATGTCTCGATCATCCGTCTTCTCAAACACCATGTAGTGCGAGAAACCAAACGGAGGCGATCGAGTCTTGTGGGGAAAAGTGCGCAAACCTCTACAGAGTGTAACAAACTAATCATGATTATTCGTGTCCCCGGTTATGGACATCTTGAGTATCTAGTACCTGGATTATCATGTGAATCTCAACATGTTACTCTAAATTAATTTTGTTGGGTTATGTTTAATGTTGATTCCTAATTGGGATTGAGAATGCTGTCAACCATTCTCAATGTTTAACAACTACCATGATAGTTAAATAAATTTTATTCCTTTGTAGTAGGGAAAAATTGGCTTTTCGCAAAAACATATAACCATAGAGCTTTTCCACCAGCCAAATATGCATATAGTACAGTTGTTTCATTCCATTACTCTCTATGTGTTACCTTGCCAGCATATTCCATGTGCTGACCCATTTTCGGGCTGCAACGTTAACGTTGCAGACTTTTCAGACGACGATTAAGGAGTTTTAGGTCGTGGTCCTATACTCAGTGATGCCGTTGGAGTTGATGGACTCACTTATCTTCCAAGCCTTCCGCTGTTATCATTATTAGATGGCCTTAAGCCATATTTATTGTAATAAGCTTTCTTATGAGACACTCGATGTAATAAGTGTGTGATTGCTACTCTGCTATAAATCCTCCGAGTATTGTGTGGTGTCAGCATTACTGATCTAGGGATGACACCGGAGCACAGAGATCAGACTGTTTGAGGTCTGGTCGCTACAAATTGCCTTGTTCATTGTGCTGAGAAGCTCCCTCGAAGGACCCAACAATGGGAACAAGAGTGCTTAGGTTTATCCCAAACACCCCAGCACTCGTGGCGTGGGGGCGGAAGCCGATGACTAGCCATCTCTCAGATTTGATAAACAGTCGAACATAAGGTAATATTTTAAATTCAAACAAGCGTTGCATAGTGCATATGAACAAGTTTTCATAAATACAGGATTACACGAGCGAGTTTACTCGCATACTATATCTTTTGTACACTCGTCCGCTACGAGACGAGCACCCTTCATCAGTACACCCTCATAGTACATCTCAGGGTGGCGATGCTCCTTGCCCTCCGGCGGCCCTTCCTTAATCAGCTTCACAGCGTCCAGCTTGGCCCATTGCACCTTCACACGGGCGAAAGCCAGGCGTGCACCTTCGATGCAGATGGACCCCTTAATGACTTCCAGCCGTGGGCAGGCATCCACAAGCCGCCTCACCAGGCCGAAGTAGCTGTTGGGAAGGGCGTCGCCAGGCCACATCCGGACTATAAAGCCCTTCATGGCATGTTCGGCCGCCTTGTGCAGCTCAACCAGTTGCTTGAGCTGGTCGCTTAGAGGCATCAGGTGTTCGGTCCCAGTATACTGAGACCAAAACAGCTTCTCCGTTGAGCTTCCCTCCTCGGCCTAGTAAAACTGTGCGGCATCCGACACGCTGTGGGGAAAATCTGTGAATGCTCCTGGAGAGCTCTGGATTCGGGTAAGTAATAGGTAATTTACTTTCACATGCTTGCTTTGCATGTAGAATGTCTTACCCGCCGCTCTCTTCTTCATCGCATCAATCTCCTGGAGGGCCTTTTGGGCTTCGGCCTTGGCATTCTTTGCGCTCTCGAGGGCCGCGGCAAGCTCGGACTCTCGCGTCTTCAAGTCAAGCTCTAATGCCTCGTGCTTCGTCACGAGAGCGTGGAGCTCTTGCTGCACCTCACCAACCCGTGCCTCATGCCTTTCCTGCTCGGTGCGCTCCTTGGCCGCTTTGTTTTCGGCCTCAGATAGCGCTTGCTTTAGGGTCGGCACCTCGGTTGTGGCCCCTAGCAAATTTACGATGATCCTGTCATTTTGCAATCGCATTCTTTTTATAAATATCCATAGACTAGGTACTACTTACCTTTGTTCTCCTCGAGCTGCCTCTTGGCAAGGCCGAGCTCGTCCTTGGACCCTTTAAGGTCCTGCTTCAGTGCGGCGACCTCCGCAATTAGTGCGGCAGAGGCCAGCAGCGAAGCCTGCATACGCATATTGACATACTTATATTAGACTCCCGCGATATTGTTTGATCCTCCGTTCGGCTTTTCTTTGTGAACACCGAACAGAGCATCAGGGGCTACTATCTATGCGGTAATATTTTTCCCCATACTTCAAAACTTACCTCAAAGCCTGTTAGAAGGCTGGCATAGGCTTCAGGTAGTCCGCCCTTGGCGGACTGAACCTTCTGGACCACCACACTCATAATAGTGTAGTGCTCTTCGTCGATGGAAGCACTGCGAAGCGCTCCCAGCAGACTGTCCGGTACCTCTGGATGGACAGAGGTCACCGGCACAGGCGTCTTGCCCCTTTTGGAAGGAGGCCGCCTGCCTGAGTCCGGAACCACTGGAGGTTCCGGCGCGGTGTTCGGCTGAGGGCCGAACTCGGAGCCCTCGGGAGCCTTGCTCCCTCTGCTACCGAAATCCGGAAGGTCGCCTTGAGGCGCCTCCGGGACTGTCTCCCCTCGACCCGGTGCCTCTTGAGACAATACCTCGGCATTGTCTGTAGGGCAAGGGGAGGTGGTAGTCGGAAGTGGATCGCTATCCATATCCGACGAGCCCAGGGAGCTATCCAAAGATACGTCGATACGGGCTCGTGGCGGTCTGCATAATCATAATTTGGCATTAGGAGAAGCAGTGTGACAAAGGTATGCTATGAGTTATTCTAGCATCCGAATACTTACGACTTCGCCATGGGCTTGGACCTGAGCAGCCACTCGTCTTCGCCTTCGGCGGCGGTGGTGGAGTAGTCCGGAAGGAGAGTCCTTCCCTTCTTGGACTCTTCTCCCCCCCCCCCCGGTTGGGGAGGCCTTCCTTTTCTTGTCTCCCCCGACTGGAGGTGGAGCATCTTCATCTTCCTCCTCGTCTTCGGGAACACCTGGCGTCGGGAACTCTTTCGGGTTCCCTTGGCCTTCTTGGTCTTCTCCGGCACCTTGTAAGTTGCCGGAGTCAGCATCTCCGTCAAGAGAGCGTCCGCAGTGTCTTCGGGCAGAGGGGCCAGACAGTTAATCTGCCTCGACGTCTCCACCCAGTCCTGTCAAAGGCATGGAGCTCAGACCCCGCACATGGTTAAGCTAGGTGAAATAAATATCCTACCGGATGTATAGAACTCACCGAATGCGCTCGGCGCTTCGCGCTTAGCCCGCGGTCCTCGGTGAGAGAGGGAGGGACCTCGATGCCCTTGTACAGCACCTTCCAGACGTCCTTGTGCGTCGTGTCGAAGAGCTCGCTCAGAGTCTGGTGTTGGGCCGGGTCGAACTCCCACAAGTTGAAGTCTCGTTGTTGGCACGGGAGGATCCGGCGGATGAGCTTGACCTAGACTATGTTGAGAAGCTTGAGCTTCTTACCTGCCATATTCCGGATACATTTCTGGAGTCCGTCCAGCTCTATCGATGAACCCCAGGACATGCCCTTCTCTTTCCAGTAGATGAGCCATGTGGGGATTCCAGATCAAAACTTGGGGCCATCCACCCATTTGGCGTCGCGCGGCTCGGTGATGTAGAACCACGCCGATTGCCACCCCTTTATGGTCTCCACGAAGGAGCCTTCAAGCCATATAACATTGGGCATCTTGCCCACCATGGCTCCACCGCATTCTGCTTGTTGGCCGCCCACCACCTTCCGCTTGATATTGAAGGTCTTTAACCACAGGCCGAAGTGGGGCCGGATGTGGAGGAAAGCCTCACACATGACGATGAACGCCGAAATGTTGAGGACGAAGTTCGGGGCCAGATCATGGAAGTCCAGCCCGTAGTAGAACATGAGACCACAGACGAATGGATGGAGGGGAAACCCCAGTCTGCGGAGGAAGTGGTGGAGGAAGACTACCCTCTCGTGAGGTTCAGGGGTAGGAATGATCTGCCCCGCAGCGGGCAGCCGATGTGCGATATTCACGGCCAAGTATCCGGCTCCGCGCAGCTTCTTGATGTGTCCCTTCGTAACGGAGGAAGCCATCCATTTGCCTCCCGCTCCGGACATGATTGGAGAAGGTTGAGGGGAAGGATGTGGGCTTGGGCATTGGAGCTCGAGTGGGCAAGAGTGGATGAGCAAGGAGGAAGAAGGCGTGGGTAGAAAAAGGGTAAACCTTTTCCCTTTATAAGGGCGGCCGAAATGATGCGCCTCCACTAGCCTGGTAAAACTCGTTTATCCCCCAAGCACCGTAATCGATGGTGCAGTTGGGTTACCCACGCCCGTATTGATGAGAATCCCGTAATAAGGGGGACAAGACGTGTCAAAAAACTGCCTCGCATTATGTGCGGGGCTAGTTAAAGGAAACGGTTCGAATAATCACCAGGCCATGGCATAATGTCATGTTGCCAACACGTGTCAGCAGATTAGATTTGTGGAAATATTATTCTCTCTACGGTGGTATGTGGAACTTATTTTACAGGGTCAGACACTATCCTTGTATTCAAATTCTTCCGTGGTGTATTCGGAGGAGGAACCCGCCTTGTAATGCCGAAGACAATACTGCGCCTGACTCATCATCATTGAAGCCTGGTTGAGGGGCTACTGAGGGAGACCTGGATTAGGGGGTCTCCGGACTGCCGGACTATATCCTTTGGCCGAACTGTTAGACTATGAAGATACAAGATTGAAGACTTCGTCTCGTGTCCGGATGGGACTCTACTTGGCGTGGAAGGCAAGCTAGGCAATACGGATATGTATATCTCCTCCTTTGTTACCGACCTTGTGTAACCCTAGCCCCCTCTGGTGTCTATATAAACCGGAGGGTTTTAGTCCGTAGGACAACATACAATCATACCATAGGCTAGCTTCTAGGGTTTAGCCTCTCCGGTCTCATGGTAGATCTACTCTTGTAACACTTATATCATCAAGAATAAATCAAGCAGGATGTAGGGTTTTACCTCCATCAAGAGGGCTCAAACCTGGGTAAAACATCATGTCCCCTGCCTCCTGTTACCATCCGCCTTAGACGCACAGTTCGGGACCCCCTACCCGAGATCCGCCGTTTTTGACACCGACAGCTATAAATATCCCCGTTCCCCTTCCTCACTTCCTTTACTCCGCTCGACCTCTCTCCAGCTTGAGCTTCTCAAACCCTAGCACCGCTGCTACATTATCGTCACTGGTGAGGAAGAGCTTCACTTCCTCGACCTCGTCGCCGTCGTACTCGCGCAGGCCGCGGAAATCATCACTCCGCCGCCGTCGTAGCCGTCTTCCTCCGCCAAGTTAGGGCGTGGAAGATCTGCACTGACGAACTTCACATCTCCACATTCCAGTTCGTCGTGTTCCTCGTCCAGGGTAATTAAAAGTTACTTTTATTGCCCTCTTTGATTCAAATGATTTCTACAAAATCCTCAAAGGTGTTTTTCTTCATATCTTCACACACTAAAACACCTCACATGTCATCTGTTCTTGATTCGTTTATCTAAGCTATGTTTTTTCAAGATTCCTCAAATGTGTGGATTTTCGATCTATACATCTCTGGAACCTAAGACAAAGAACGCTTAGTGAAATTGTTCAAGACTAGTCTGGTCAAATTCCTCAAACCTGTTCTTTATAAAAAACCTTCGGAGAACGCATATAACCTCTCCAAATTCCTCGCAACTATACTCTGTTCACAGGTACTCATGTCAGCTGTTGAATCACTAGGTTCTCATCAACTTAACTCATTTGCAGCGTTCCTTGAAGAAAAGTCGCATACTTCATCAGAGAATTCAATTGTTCAAATTCCTCAAATGAAGAAAATGGCCGATGGAAAGAAGCCACAGAAAGGAGGAAAGAGTTCTGAGGTCAACACCGCCTTTGAAATCCCTGAGGACATCTATGCTGGGTACTGCACACCCCCTGAGGAAGATAAAAATTAGTGCAAGGTGCACATTCAAAAGATTGAGAGGAGATGGGCAAGAGAGTGGAGGGAGTACAGATATGTTACTCCCAAATACATGAAGAAATTTGCACTAAATCCTCCATGCCCAAGACCTCCGTTGGCACATGGTCAAATAGCTGATCCCACCAGCCTCAAGCATGGTGAGGATTATCCTGATGAATGGGCCAAGCGCCAGGCCAAGTTGGCCAAACAAGCAAAAGATGCAGTGAGGAAATTCAACGAAGACCCTGCTGCTGCTGCTGCTGTTGAGGCCTCTGTAAAGCTGAAGAAGGCCATGCCAAAGAAGCCTGCTCACAAGCCCAGTGCTTCACCAGCAATGCCCTCACGGCCAGATTCCTTAAAGCCCCAAAGACCAAATTCCTCGTGAAGGATTTACTCTATGTGCCCAGAACCGTCTATCGCATTCTGACGAGGACAATGAGTCCCATCAAAGGTCGTGACTCATCTGATGAGGAAATAGTTGGGATCATGAAGAATCTGCTATTCAACATCATTCATAGCATTCCTATCAACGATTTCTTCATGAGGACTCTGGCAAATGCTGCACTTTCTCCGTTTGAGCTGAAACCTTATGCACCTTGGATTATGAGATTCCTCAGGACAAGGTCCTCACTCAACTACAAGGCTGATTTTCAGAATCACCTTAGCTATCTGCCCACGATTTAAGTCCTCAAGAAGGTTTTTACTTCAACTGATGAAAAGGGCAAGGCTCCTGCTGTCATTGATGAAGGCATTCGTCCATTGGATGGTCAGTTTCACAAAGCTGCATCTTATTCCACCAATGATGACTCTGCCACACATGACTCTGCTGCCAATGCACCCAAGTCTACTCCTCAAGCCACTGCTCCTCGTGTGATGACTGACCGTGAGCTTCTGCTTAGTCTTCACCAGAAGGTGGATCGAAACCATAAATGGGTTAAGCATCAGTTTGGTTCATTTCTTCACAACATGACTGCTACACACAATGCAGTGAAGAAAAACCATTACTACCTCCATGAAGTCTTCGGTCGCACCTGGGCTAATCTATCACATCTGTATGGTGAAGAAGATCTCAAGAAAATGGGTCTCAAGGAAGATTTTGACTGGTCTGCACCTCCACCGAAGAAATTCAAGAAGGTCAAGGTTCCTTCTTTGGTGTCCAGCTCATATTCTTCATCACGCGATATCGACGAGTATGAAGACTTGGACGACACTGCTGCAGGCCCTTCAACGACAAATGACCCCAACAACGCTGGCGCTCCTTCATCAACTTGATATTCTTTAGGGGTGTTAGTCCTCATTTTTGATCCTTTTGGTCATTCGATGACAAAGGGGGAGAATTTTGAGTTAGTCTTCAAGCGGGTCTGTCTATATGGGCGTTTTTTTGCTAAGTAACAACTCTCGTTCTTCTGAAACTTTATTGGATCGAGTTGTAAACCTAAACCCGATGGTGCTCTGATACTTTTGATGTGTTTTTTTGCATGCTTATTCCTCATATATGTTAATGCACGCATGCTGAATTACATCAGTCACCATATTTCATCATGCATTTCAAATTCTTCATTATGATATGTCAAATGCATGTATGAATTACAAGATATAGGGGGAGATCTCCATGATCCTACTCTTCAAGTGTGCAATGCTTCAAAAGCAACTTCCTCACCATGCACATCTTTAGGTGGAGTTCTTCTATATCTTGCAATCAAATTCCTCAATATCAGTACTTACACTTCATATGTTTATCCCCATTGAAAACTTAACCTATATTGTCATCAATCACCAAAAAGGGGGAGATTGTAAGTGCATCTAGTGCCCCTTAGTGATTTTAGTGTATTGAAGATTTATAGGTGAAGGGACTAATGTGTTTATGAGTGTACACAGGTCTATAAGTCTATAAGGAGTTTGATATTTACAGAAAAAGTCGACCCCTAAAAATGAAGTTCTTTGACTAAAGACTTTGAATTTCTAAAGAATTTCTGAAGAATTTGAAAGTGAAGAAATTGGTGTGAACTTTGAAGACTTGGCATTCCTTCGAGGAACATGAAGCGTGAAGACTTTTGTTTTCATAGTTTCATTTTCTCTTTCTTGAGTCATAGGAAACACCGTACTGTTAAAGGGGGTCGAGGAAATACTAAGGAAAAATTTCCATGTGATGCTGAACTCAAAATCCTACACCTACCAATCCCTTCAAGTGAAGCCATTGAAAATCTCATACAGTTCAGTCATATTCTTTAGTCACAAAGACGAAGTTCTTCTGGTCTCTGAGGAATTTGTTCTGACTGAGGAGTTAGGAATTCGCCAGTGCGGATTGCCTACACAGTGAGGAACATGATAGCCCTGAGGAATTTGATACTCAAATTTCCGAACATTGTTGTGCTATGCGCCAGCTGTCCCAATATATCTACCCACCTAACGGTCATATCATTGAAGGGCATTTATGTCTTATCATGTCGGCTACTCCCTAGGCTATAAATAGCCGCCCCTACAACCACTAGCTGGTTGGCTTCTCCGAGAGAAACTGACACTTGTCATTTGAGAGCATCCCATCCTCCGAGGACTTTGAGCGAAAATCATCAAGTGAGGAAAACCCAAACCCAAACACCTATAAACCTAAAGTGATTGAGCATCACTGAAGAGATTGATCCTGTGTGGATCCGGCGCTTCTTACCTTTGAAGATTGTGCTTCTTCCAGACGGTTAGGCGTCATGGTCTAGAGCATCCAAGAGGAAATTGTGGATCACCGAGTGACAGAGTCTGTGAAGGTTCGGAAGTCACCTAAAGACTTACCACGAGTGATTGGGCGAGGTCTGTGTGACCTTAGCTCAAGGAGAAAACGGTGAGGACTGTGTGTCCGGGAATGTGTGTCCTCAGGTTTAAATACCTAGCCGCTCCAACCAGATGTACAACTAAGACAGCAGTTGGAACTGGTCTACTAAATCATTGTCTTCACCAAGCTCACTGGTTCTATTTCCTCAACTCTTTCATCTCCTCATAACTGTGTTGAGTGCTTGTTCGTATCTGTGTTTGAACACTTTGAGTGAAGACTTTTTCAATTTCCTCAGTTCAATTTCTTCAGTCTATTTGTCTTCATCCTGTGTTATCCTGTGTTTACGCTTTCTGTACTCTGTGCTTGTCTTCATTTCATCATGATGACTATGCTTGTGCTCTGTTATGTTTACTTTTGAGTACTTATTCCACTGCAAGTAGTTCTTCGCTAAGGAATTTCCGCACCTGCAAATTCCTCAGTGAAGAATTCATACAAATCGCCTATTCACCCCCCTCTAGTCGATATAACGCACTTTTAGTTTTTCCCTTTGAGATTTTGTTGTTATTGGATTGAATACTTTTCTGGATTTGAGAGCACTTGATATATGTCTTGCAATTGAATACTCGTGGTGAAAATGGGTATCGTTTTTATTCACTTGATATATGTTATGGCACTCGACTCGCGGATTCCTGAGGTGATGTTGGGGTAATCTATGCATAGGGGTTGATGCACGTTCTTGTCTTTGTTTCTCAAGTAGAAATCTTGGGGCACTTTTTGAAGTTCTATGTGTTGGATTGAGTATTATGAATATGAATTTTCTTTGGTGTTATTCTAGTACGAACTCTAGGATTGATCGAACGGAAAGAATAGCTTTGTGTTATTCTAGTACGAACTCTTGAATAGATCAAATGGAAAGAATAGCTTTGAGGTGGTTTCGTACCCTACAAACAATTTATTCTTATGTTCTCTGCTAGATAGGAACTTTGGAGTGATTCTTCATTGCACGTTGAGGGACGGTTATATGATACAATTATATTAGCACTCTTCAGAGATTGCACAAGTGAAAGTACGGACCCTAGGCCTCATTTTCAAGCATTGCAATACCATTTTTGTGCCTGCTTACTATTTGCTACCTCGCTGTTTTTAATTATTCAGATTATAAAAATATATTTCTACCATCAATATTACACTTTTATCACCATCTCTTCGCCGAACTAGTGCACCTATACAATTTGCCATTGTATTGGGCGTGTTGGGGACACAAGAGATTTCTTGTATTTGGTTGCAGGGTTGTCTGAGAGAGACCATCTTCATCCTACACCTCCCATGGATTGATAAACCTTAGGTCATCCACTTGAGGGAAAATTGCTACTGTCCTACAAAACTCTACGCTTGGAGGCCCAACACGAGTCTACAAGAATAAAGTTGCATAGTAGACATCAATCACCATTGTGATTTTCATGCGTAGGTAAGAACGGTTCTTACTAGAAGCCCGTAGCAGCCACGTAAAACTTGCAACAACAAAGTAGAGGACGTCTAACTTGTTTTTGCAGGGCATGTTGTGATGTGATACGGTCAAGACATGATGTGATATACGTTATCGTATGAGATGATCATGTTTTTAAAAGTTATCGGCAACTGCCAGGAGCCTTATGGTTGTCTCTTTATTGTATGAAATGCAAACTCCATGTAATTGCTTTACTTTATCACGATGCGTTAGCGATGTTTGTAGAAGCAATAGTTGGCAAGATGACCACGACGCTACGATGGAGATCAAGCTGTCAAGCCGGTGACGATGGAAATCATGACGGTCCTTTGGAAATGGAGATCAAAGGCACAAGATGATGATGGTCCTAAGCTTGGGGATTCCCAAGGCACCCCAAGGTAATATTCAAGGAATATCCAAACAACTAAGCTTGCGGATGCCCCGGAAGGCTTCCCCTCTTTCGTCTCCAACATTATCGGTAACCTCACTTGGAGCTATGTATTCATTCGTCACATGATATGTGTTTTGCTTGGAGTGATTTGCTTGCTGTTATTTAGAATAATATTTTGCATATTTATTTTCAATTAAAAATATCAAGTATAGCCTTTGCCATGCTTATTTTGCAAGCCTACATGTTGCTGTTTGAAAACAGAAATTTATCGATGTTGCAAAAATTCCCTAGAAAAGTAAGAATGTGATAAAATGTTGAAACTTTTTGAAAAATAATCTATGATAAATTTTCTACAATGTGGTAAATTTTCATAATCTTTGGAGTTTAAGAAGTATTGATACTCTTGCATTCTTTACAGACAATTCTGTTTTCGCAGATTGCTACTATCTTTGCATTGTTCGCATATGTTTCCCTGCTAAGTTATTATATTTGAGAATAGGAGTATTAAATATGCACAGGCACTTAGTATGCAATGTTGAATAATAATTTTAGTGATTTGCTATAGTAGAGAATGGTAAGGTTTTTGCATTGGTTTATACTAACTTATCTCACGAGTTCTTCTTGGGTTTTGTGTGGATGAAGTTTTAAAGATTTAAGGAGACACAAAATATCAAGCTTGGGGATGCCCAAGGCATCCCAAGATAATATTTGAAGAAGTCTCAAACATCTAAGCTTGGGGATGCCCCGGTAGGCATCCCACCTTTCTTCATTAACAATTATCAGTTAGTATCGGTTGATCCTAAGCTTTTGCTTCTCCACATGATGTGTGCTATCATTGGAATGTCACTTTTTTGGTTTTGCTTGCTGTTTTAATAAAATACTTAGATTTGAAATTTTTTAAATAAGAGAGAGTCCTCAAATAGCTACCCATTTACATAACCACACACTTGATCTTCACTTATATCATTTAGGAGTAGCTTGTCATTTACTGTTGTGCTTCACTTATATCCCATGAGTAAATTGTTGAATAAATTGAATGTCAGGAAGTTGAAGTCATATCATGCCTAGTGGTAGCTTCATATGGGGTTTACAAAGTGAAATCTTTTGAGGCTTGACAGTCACAATATTGCTCATACAAGCAATTCATGAATGATTAGTAGAAGGAAGAGAACTTTCACATGCAAATAGACTATCTTGGAAATCTTTTGTGATCGTGAGCCCCCATCAAAATATATATGCCAAAATTGTTGACGTTGGACAAGGAGGACAATGTAATGGTTTATGTTTGTTCATATTCACATAGAAGTTATATTTTCATAGATCCTTCAATTTATGGTGCTTGCCTCCCATCTTTGCTAGCCAAAAATTCTGCACCAAGTAGAGATTCTACTTGTGCATCCAAAAACCCTTAAACCCAAATCTTATTTTCAAGAGTCCACCATACCCACCTAAGGATTGAGCAAGATCCTTCAAGTAAGTTGTCATCAGTGCAATAAGGCAATAAAAATTGCTTATAAAAGTGTGAGATCAGTTAGTGTAAGTGAAAATTGAACATTATACGAACTTGTGATGGTGAAGAATAAAAGCGACATTCTGCATAAGAAATGTTGCCATCACAAGGGGCAATAAAATATGGCGTTCTTTTCACTAAGGGGTTGAGCATACAAACAAATAAGCATATGGCAACCTCTGCTTCCCTCTACAAAGGGTCTATCATTTACTTTTATGCAAACTGTCAAAGTTCTTCTCTCTATTCCTTTTTATTTTTCTCTTTTGGCAAGCATCATGTGGTGAGGAAAGATCGAGGCACATATATCCAGTTGGATATGGGTAGCATGAGTTATTATTGTTGTTATCACCCTTGAGGTGAATACGTTGGTAGGTGAAACTATAAGCCCCTATCTTTCTATGTGTCTGGTTGAAAAGTTTTGCTCATGTGTATGTGGTGAGTGTTAGAAATCATAGAACACTATATGATGGTTGTGTATGTGGAGCTCTTACTTAGACTCTGTTGAATAAGTTGAATTGCAATTGCTTGGTGACTGAGAACATAGGTTGTTGAGTTTCAAGAGAATTCATTCTTTGAACCTTAACATGTGAATTGGTTGCTACTTTGACATGAGAAATTTTATGAGAAAGAACTAGTGTTTTGATGCTAGGAAAAGTGATCCAAATTATTTCTTTTACCATTTACCTACTCGAGGACGAGTAGGAATTAAGCTTGGGGATGCTGATACGTCTCCAACGTATCTATAATTTATGATGTATTCATTCGGTTATTTTATCATTCTTGGATATTTAACAATCATTTTATAGCAACTTTATATCATTTTTTGGACCTAACCTATTGACCCAGTGCCCAATGCCAGTTGTTGTTTTTTGCTTGTTTTTGACATCGCACGAAATCAATATCAAACGGAGTCCAAACACCGCAAAACTTTTTGGAGATTTTTTATGGACAAGAACACCTAGGATGGGCCGGAGCAGCATCTCGGGGTGCCTCGAGGGGGGCACAACTCACCAGGGAGTGCCTGGGGCCCAGGCGCGCCCAGGTGGGTTGTGCCCACCTCGGTGGCCTCCCGCACCCCCTCGTTACCCTATAAATTCCCAAAAATTCCAGAAACCCTCGGGGTTAACCTAGATTAGAAGTTCCCCTGTCACAAGGCTCTATGGCCACCGAAAACCAATCAAGACCTTTTTCTGGTACCCTGCCGGAGGGGGGAATCATCTCCGGTGGCCATCTTCATCATCCCGCTGGCCACCGCGATGAGGAGGGAGTAGTCCACCCTTGGGGCTAAGGGTTTGTACTGGTAGCTATGTGTTTAATCTCTCTCTCTCTCTCTCTCTCTCTCTCTCTCTCTCTCGTGTTCTTGAGATGTCATGATCTTGATGTATCGCGTGCTTTCATAATATAATCAGATCATATGGTGTTTTCCCCTCTCTATGTTGTTGTGATGAATAGAGTTTTTCCTTTTGAGATTTCGTTGTTATCGGATTGAATACATTTATGGATTTGAGAACACTTGATATATGTGTTGCCATTGAACTCGTGGTGACAATTGGGTATCGTATTGATTCACTTGATATATGTTTTGCCACTGAGCTCGCGGATTCTTGAGGTGACATTGGGGTAATATATGCATAAGGGTTGATGCACGTTCTTGTCTTTGTTTCTCCGGTCGAAATCTTGGGGCACTCTTTGAAGTTCTTTGTGTTGGATTGAGTATTGTGAAAATGAATTTTCTTTGGTGTTATTTTAGTACGAAATCTAGGATAGATCGAATGGAAAGAATAGCTTTGCGTTATTTTAGTAGGAACTCTTGAATAGATCGAACGGAAAGAATAGCTTTGAGGTGGTTTCGTACCCTACAAACAATTTTTTCTTATGTTCTCCACTAGATAGGAACTTTGGAGTGATTCTTCGTTGCACATTGAGGGATGGTTATATGATCCAATTATATTAGCACTCTTGAGAGATTGCACTAGTGAAAGTACGGACCCTAGGCCTCATTTTCAAGCATTGCAATACCGTTTTTGTGCCTGCTTACTATTTGCTACCTCGCTGTTTTTATTTATTCAGATTATAAAAATATATTTCTACCATCAATATTACACTTTTATCACCATCTCTGCGCCGAAATAGTGCACCTATACAATTTGCCATTGTATTGGGTGTGTTGGGGACACAAGAGATTTCTTGTATTTGGTTGCAGGGTTGTCTGAGAGAGACCATCTTCATCCTACACCTCCCACGGATTGATAAACCTTAGGTCATCCACTTGAGGGAAAATTGCTACTGTCCTACAAAACTCTACGCTTGGAGGCCCAACATGAGTCTTCAAGAATAAAGTTGCATAGTAGACATCAATCACCATTGTGATTTTGATGCGTAGGTAAGAACGGTTCTTACTAGAAGCCCGTGGCAGCCACGTAAAACATGCAACAACAATGTAGAGGACGTCTAACTTTTTTTGCAGGGCATGTTGTGATGTGATACGGTCAAGACATGATGTGATATACGTTATCGTATGAGATGATCATGTTTTTAAAAGTTATCGGCAACTGCCAGGAGCCTTATGGTTGTCGCTTTATTGTATGAAATGCAAACGCCATGTAATTGCTTTACTTTATCACAATGCGTTAGCGATAGTTGTAGAAACAATAGTTGGCGAGATGACCACGACGCTACGACGATGGAGATCAAGCTGTCAAGCCGGTGACGATGGAAATCATGACGGTCCTTTGGAGATGGAGATCAAAGGCACAAGATGATTACGGTCCTAATCTTGGGGATTTCCAAGGCACCCCAAGGTAATATTCAAGGAATATCCAAGCAACTAAGCTTGGGGATGCCCGGGAAGGCATCCCCTCTTTCGTCTCCAACATTATCGGTAACCTCACTTGGAGCTATGTTTTCATTCGTCACATGATATGTGTTTTGCTTGGAGTGATTTGCTTGCTGTTATTTAGAATAATATTTTGCATCTTTCTTTTCAATAAAAATATCAAGTACAGCCTTTGCCACGCTTATTTTGCAAGCCTACATGTTGCTGCTTGAAAACAGAAAGTTTATCGATGTTGCAGAAATTCCCTAGAAAAGTAAGAATGTGATAAAATGTTGAATCTTTTTGAAACTAAGCTATGATAAATTTTCTATAATGTGGTAAATTTTCATAACCTTTGGAGTTTAAGAAGTATTGATACTCTTGCATTCTTTACAGACTATAATATTTTCGCAGATTGCTGCTATCTTTGCATTGTTCGCATATGTTTCCCTGCTAAATTATTATATTTGAGAATAGGAGTATTAAATATGCACAGGCACTTAGTATGCAATGTTGAATAATAATTTTAGTGATTTGCTACAGTAGAGAATGGTAAGGTTTTTGCATTGGTTTATACTAACTTATCTCACGAGTTCTTCTTGAGTTTTGTGTGGATGAAGTTTTAAAGATTTAAGGAGACACAAAATCTCAAGCTTGGGGATGCCCAAGGAATCCCAAGATAATATTTCAAGAAGTCTCAAACATATAAGCTTGGGGATGCCCCGGTAGGCATCCCACCTTTCTTCATCAACAATTATTAGTTAGTATCGGTTGATCCTAAGCTTTTGCTTCTCCACATGATGTGTGCTATCGTTGGAATGTCACTTTTTTGTTTTGCTTGCTATTTTAATAAAATACTTAGAGCTGAAAATTTTTAAATAAGAGAGAGTCCTCAAATAGCTACCCATTTACATAACTACACACTTGATCTTCACTTATATCATTTAGGAGTAGCTTGTCATTTACTGTTGTGCTTCACTAATATCCCATGAGTAAACTGTTGAATAAATTGAATGTCATGAAGTTGAAGTCATATCATGCCTAGTGGTAGCTTCACATGGGGTTTACAAAGTGAAATCTTTTGAGGCTTGACAGTCACAATATTGCTCATACAAGCAATTCATGAATGATTAGTAGAAGGAAGAGAACTTTCACATGCAAATAGACTATCTTGGAAATCTTTTGTGATTGTGAGCCCCCATCAAAATATATATGCCAAAATTGTTGATGTTGGACAAGGAAGACAATGTAATGGTTTATGTTTGTTCATATTCACATAGTAGTTATATTGTCATACATCCTTCAATATATGGTGCTTGCCCCCCATCTTTGCTAGCCAAAAATTTTGCACCAAGTAGAGATACTACTTGTGCATCCAAAAACCCTTAAACCCAAATCTTATTTTCAAGAGTCCACCATACCTACCTAAGGATTGAGCAAGATCCTTCAAGTAATATGTCATTAGTGCAATAAGGCAATAAAAATTGCTTATAAAAGTGTGAGATCAGTTAGTGTAAGTGAAAATTGAACATTGTACGAACTTGTGATGGTGAAGAATAAAAGCGATAGTCTACATAATAAATGTTGCCATCACAAGGGTTAATACAATGTGGCGTTCTTTTCACTAAGGGGTTGAGCATACAAACAAATAAGCATATGGCAACCTCTACTTCCCTCTTCAAAGGGTCTATCATTTACTTTTATGCAAACTGTCAAAGTTCTTCTCTCTATTCCTTTTTATTTTTCTCTTTTGGCAAGCATCATGTGGTGAGGAAAGATCTAGGCACATATATCCAGTTGGATATGGGTAGCATGAGTTATTATTGTTGATATCACCCTTGAGGTGAATACGTTGGTAGGTGAAACTATAAGCCCCTATCTTTCTATGTGTCTGGTTGAAAAGTTTTGCTCATGTGTATGTGGTGAGTGTTAGCAATCATAGAACACTATATGATGGTTGTGTATGTGGAGCTCTTACTTAGACTCTGTTGAATAAGTTTAATTGCAATTGCTTGGTGACTGAGAACATAGGTTGTTGAGTTTCAAGAGAATTCATTCTTTGAACCTTAACATGTGAATTGGTTGCTACTTTGACAGGAGAAAATTTATGAGAAAAAACTATTGTTTTGATGCTAGGAAAAGTGATCCAAATTATTTCTTTTACCATTTACCTACTCGAGGACGAGTAGGAATTAAGCTTGGGGATGCTGATACGTCTCCAACGTATCTATAATTTATGATGTATTCATTCGGTTATTTTATCATTCTTGGATATTTAACAATCATTTTATAGCAACTTTATATCATTTTTTGGAACTAACCTATTGACCCAGTGCCCAATGCCAGTTGCTCTTTTTTGCTTGTTTTTGACATTGCACGAAATCAATATCAAACGGAGTCCAAACACCGCAAAACTTTTTGGAGATTTTTGATGGACCAGAACACCCAGGATCGGCCGGAGCAGCACCTGGGGGTGCCTCGAGGGGGGGAACAACCCACTAGGGAGCGCCTGGGGCCCCAGGCGCACCTAGGTGGGTTGTGCCCACCTCGGTGGCCTCCCGCACCCTCTCGTTACCCTATAAATTCCATAAATTCCAGAAACCCTCGGGGTTAACCTAGATTAGAAGTTCTACCGTCAAAAGACTCTATGGCCACCGAAAACCGATCTAGACCTTTTTCTGGTACCCTGCCGGAGGGGGGAATCATCTCCGGTGGCCATCTTCATCATCCCGCTGGCCACCATGATGAGGAGGGAGTAGTCCACCCTTGGGGCTAAGGGTTTGTACTGGTAGCTATGTGTTTAATCTCTCTCTCTCTCTCTCTCTCTCTCTCTCTCGTGTTCTTGAGATGTCACGATCTTGATGTATCGCGGCTTTGATAATATAGTCGGATCATATGGTGTTTTCCCCTCTCTATCTTGTTGTGATGAATTGAGTTTTTCCTTTTGAGATTTTGTTGTTATCGAATTGAATACATTTATGGATTTGAGAACACTTGATATATGTGTTGCCATTGAATTCGTGGTGACAATTGGGTATCGTATTGATTCACTTGATATATGTTTTGCCACTCAGCTCATGGATTCCTGAGGTGACATTGGGGTAATCTATGCATAGGGGTTGATGCACGTTCTTGTCTTTGTTTCTTTGGTCGAAATCTTGGGGCAATCTTTGAAGTTCTTTGTGTTGGATTGAGTATTGTGAATATGAATTTTCTTTGGTGTTATTTTAGTACGAACTCTAGGATAGATCGAATGGAAAGAATAGCTTTGCGTTATTTTAGTAGGAACTCTTGAATAGATCGAACGGAAAGAATAGCTTTGAGGTGGTTTCGTACCCTACAAACAATTTATTCTTATGTTCTCCACTAGATAGGAACTTTGGAGTGATTCTTCGTTGCACATTGAGGGACGGTTATATGATCCAATTAGATTAGTACTGTTGAGAGATTGCACTAGTGAAAGTATGGACCCTAGGCCTCATTTTCAAGCATTGCAATATTGTTTTTGTGCCTGTTTACTATTTGCTGCCTTGCTGTTTTTATTTATTCAGATTATAAAATATATTTCTACCATCAATATTACACTTTATCACCATCTCTTCGCCGAACTAGTGCACCTATACAATTTGCCATTGTATCGGGTGTGTTGGGGACACAAGAGATTTCTTGTATTTGGTTACAGGGTTGTTTGAGAGAGACCATCTTCATCCTACACCTCGCACGGATTGATAAACCTTAGGTCATCCACTTGAGGGAAAATTGCTACTGTCCTACAAAACTCTGCGCTTGGAGGCCCAACATGAGTCTACAAGAATAAAGGTGCGTAGTAGACATCGAGCTCTTTTCTGGTGCCGTTGACGGGGAGGTTAGGAAAGCAACACTCACATCCCATCAACGGAGCTAATTTCTGGTGCCGTTGCCGGGGAGGTGAGTGCATGAAGGTATATCTTTAGATCTTGCAATCGAATCTTTTAGTTTCTTGTTTTATCACTAGTTTGGTTTATGAAAGAAAACAACATAAAAATGGACTTGAGGTTGCATCATATTATTATTCATCTTTATAATGTCTTTCGTGAAAATGATGGAAAGGAAAATTGTGCTCAATTGATATCAGACGAATTCAATAAAATGTTTGGGATAAATGATGAGCATGATTGCAATGTTGTTAGGATGAATACTTTGAATATCCATAATGCTAATGATATGCATAGCCATAAGCTTGGGGATGCTAAACTTGATGAGTATGATCTTTTTAGTCCCTCAAGATTTGATGTGAATTTTTTTATAATGATTGCATGCCTCCTATTTATGATGATTATAATGATGAAAGTGGATTCGGAGAGTGTCGGTGTCAAAACCGGCGGATCTCGGGTAGGGGGTCCCGAACTGTGCGTCTAAGACGGATGGTAACAGGAGGCAGGGGACACGATGTTTTTACCCAGGTTCGGGGCCTCTTGATGGAGGTAAAACCCTACGTCCTGCTTGATTAATATTGATGATATGGGTAGTACAAGAGTTGATCTACCACGAGATCGTAGAGGCTAAAACCCTAGAAGCTACCCTATGGTATGATTGTTGTATATATATCGACTAGCCTGGCCTTGGTTTATATAATGCACCAGAGGCCTAGGATAACAAGAGTCCTAGCTGAATACGCCGGTGGAGAGGAGTCCTTGTCTTGATCACCAAGTCTTGTGGAATCTTCCATGTATGCGGCAGTTGTCCGAACTGGCCCATGAATATACGGCCATGGGGGTCCTCGGCCCAATCTAACAGATCGGGAGAAGACGTGGTGAGTACCCCCTAGTCCAGGACACCATCAGTAGCCTCCTGAACCGGTCTTCAAGTTAGGGACGCTCCTCGATTCTTCCGAACTGTTCTTCATCTTCTGCTGTCGGTCTTGAAAACTGGCTCAACAAATCTTCTCATCTTCGATCTTGAGGATCGCTGAAATGCATTCGACGAGTTTACACGTCGGGTATCCGAGGAGCCCCTTTAAGTTTCCGGCCTTTATCAATGCCTTGTTATTTTTATGTCACACCTCGGGTTTGAAGTTGTTCTTGGGAGGCAGTGTCCTCTTGCATCTGAGCTCTAACGTCGGACTGCATTCGAGGTATTTTTTGCAGCTGAGCACCAATGTCGGACTGCTTCCGAGCTGTAACGCCAAAATGTATCCAAGCTCCAACGCCAGACTGTGTCCAAGCTCCAACGCCGGACTATATCCAAGATGCCATAGATCATCTTGGTCCAAAAAGTTAAAGGAGTTTAGCCGAGCTTAATGCTGGAAATGCCCTCTATGGAGCCAGCCACTAGTGCCCGAGCTTTATGCCGGACTACTTCCGAGGTGGTGCACCACCCCGACTGTGGGCCAAATTTTTGTCAATATTTTTTATTGGTGCAATTTATTCTCTGTCGAGATATATAGTCAGTAGCCCTCAAGGTGTGTATCGGTCTAAAACCCGAGATGCACCTGAAGGATGACGTAAGACCGTTGATCCCAGTAGCCGCTGAGACTCAGGTTGATTTACAAAATCGTCTTGAGGATCAAGTCCTAGCTCGGCAGAATACTTCAGGACACAAAAAGCGGCATGCTCAGTCCTCGAGACTCAGGTTGGGTGCGGCCGACCAACCCGAGGACCAAAATCTCCTCGGAAACTATATTGCACATAAAAATTTCTGCATTGGACAGGCAATGCAGTAGCCCCCGAGACACTGGTCGGGTGGCAACACCAGATCAGGGGATCGATGTGACCCTTTAATATTTGTAAATAATAAGCCCGAAGCCCAGTAGCCCCCGAGCCTTAATGCGAGCACGGGTGGCCGAATTAAGGATCGATATCCATAGTAAAATCACAAATTATGTGTAATGACTCTATGTATCCAAGTACTTTACGTCATTAATGCTCGGATCCGCATTGGACAAAACTTTGTTGACCGATCATCGGCTTCAACCTCCTCGGCTAGTAGCCGAGGAGTGTTTGTCCTACTTTATAAATCCTTTATGAGGGCAAAGATTTATGACAACCAAGGCAAACTGGCCATATGGTTTTATAAACAAAGGTACGCACAGAGATATGTTATATTATTGTTTAACATAAGAAATGTCTTCCAAAGAAAATAGTCCCGCTATCGGTTCCTTTCTTTGGGTTGTCATGCTAAGCATGATCATGAAACCTCAGCTCCAATGTAAGAGAAAAATATCGAGGATTTAGTTTGGGAGGCCAGTTAATAGCCCCCGGTAGTGTTCGGCGACAGTCGAGGTCAAGCCATAAACACTTCGGCCATTGTTATGAATGGCCCATCATTTAACACAGTCATCGGATCGCTGACCAGTTTACGCTTATTGTGAAGGTCAGTTTTCGGCTTTCTCCACTGAGGTGCTTAACCATGTGAGCTGGAACCACGATCACAATGGTTCTCCCTTTGCACGCCTATCCGAACAAAGCGGAATGTAGGAAGCAAGTGCAGGAGCCGGGCAACCCAACTATTGTTCGAAGACACAATTCGAAACCGATGCATATATAGCAATATCCGAGAATGTTTTTGCCGAATCTCTAAAGGTGTCCGGCGTCGCACTGTGAGACTTGTGCTGAAAACACACAAATAGTTTAAAAGTGCCACAAGCTTGGAAAACCAAAAAATGTCAGTAAAAACTTGACGTCCGAACAAGATCAAGTGTTCGGTGCCAATCCGAAAAAAAGAGTGCTTTTGTCGTGCTTTAACATGACACATTCTATCTCAAGACTTCAAGCGGGTCAGCCTACAACTTCAACCTCCTATCCCAAAGGCGGAGTACTTCTCATTAGGCCAGTTTAGCAAACTAAACTCTAGCGGCTTTGAGAGAGAAATTAGGCTCCCCGGGCAGTGACCACACACTCGTGTCGAAAAAAGGAGTGATGAATAATAATAGTAATAAAAACTTTGCAACAACTAAGAAGAAGAACACTTATTATAAAACGGCTCATATAAATTTAAGAGCCCCCAAGTGACTTGGGTAAAAGAATTTTATGTATAATGATTGTATGTACTGAAGTACTAATATCATATCTCTGTTCACCCGAACTTTAAACGCGTCTTAATCGACCGTCGGCTTCTCCCTCCTCGGTCAAAGACCGAAAAGTGTTATGTACTCCACCTGTCGAGAATATCGACAGTGTTTCTGATAACCAGGCAACCGAGCCATAAGGCTGTAATAGACAAAGCGTGCTCAGGGAACTTATGCTATATTACAGACGAAGTGTAAGAAGAATCTTCGAAGAAAATAGTACCCCCACCGATACCTTTCTTCGGTGCTCATTATTACTATGAGACTTGTGCAATAGATTTTTTGTACTCATGAGTTCCGTTGTGTGCCGACCATGATTGAAAACAATAAGAGCGCTAGCTTTCGGCTTCACCCAGTCTGAGGTCAGAGCTCGGAGGACCCGGTCGTGACAATCGCAGAGGTGCTCCCTTTACTCCCTAGCCGAACAATCGGGAACGTAGGGGTAAGCACAGGAGCCAGGCAACCCAGCTTCAAATCGCTTAAGTCAATATGGTGCATATTCTGGCGTAATACACGAACAAGGAACGAAGCCGTACAAGTATAATCATATGCAAGAGGAAAAACTTCATAAAGGAAGCCCCCAAATAAACGGGGTATTTGAATTTGTGCGTCACAAACAAAGTTTGGACAAGGAAATTTTTTACAAGCAACTTTTTTTCCAAAAAGGTATAATGCTTGGTCAAACCGAACACAAGTTAAAAATTTAAAACTTGGAGCATGAAGGCAACTTAGCTGGTTAATGTGTTCGGTATTGACGACGCGGTCCGAGCTTGGTGCGGGACAAGGTTCCATCCCCCAAGCCGGTCCCGAGGTGGCGGAGCAAAGAGCTCGGCACTCCGAAGTGGTGACATAGCACGGTCGATGCAGGCCGGCAGAGTGATGCCGAAGTCCCCGGCATGGGGTAATGAAGTGTTGACGAAGCCCCCCGTCCAGCCGAGGTGACGCCAAAGGATATAGTCCGGCTGGATCATTTTCCTATGCACAAAAAATAGTGCAAACCGGAGATAATAGTAGTAATAATAATAATAAAATCGTTGCATAATAAATAATTTATGCAAAGTGAGTAATAAAAGAAATATGGCCTGGCGCCAAAGTCAATGCAAGGCGTCAGCGTGATGCGGTAAAGGCGTGGCGAAGCCTGAATTCACAGGTCGGTCCGAGTTCCGGATGCGGCGTTCACCGGACTATGTACGGAATCTGACCAAACCACCATGCGATCGTCGTTAATGCGGCCACCATTTGATAGACCTGCGTACATATGATGGACAAACCAGAGTAACAATTCCTTGGGAAAAATGAACCCAAACAAGCAAAAAATACTAGGATTAATAGCACCTAGTTTATTTTTTATAGCAATCCGAAGAAAGTTGATTCCCAAAATTGGGACTCGATCCGCACACCCATTGCCTGATGGGCGATAAAGCGACAGCATGGCGATGCTGGCAAAGGTTGTCTTGCCGAGGCAAATCCCTCGGTCCAGCTAACGCGACGGAGCTGGTCGGCTAGTGACGCCGAAGTCTCTAGAGTAGGTTGATGAAGAGATGGCGAAACCCTAGGTCTAGCCTCGATGTCGAAGCCTCGATGTCAGCCGATGAGTCGAAGTAGGTCGGCGTGATGGACACCAGCTTGAAGAAGCAATAGTGCAGCCCTGCCGATGCAGGTCGTGACGTGGTCGATGCCGGCTTGATGAAATGACCGTGCGGCGATGCCGATATGCCCGCTCTGTGTAATCTGTGGGGCGGAGATGTTGGTGATGATTTATTCTTCGCGATGCCAGACTCTTATTCGGCTTGCCGAGATGATGATCCGAAGAAGTTGAGCTCGGCTCAACAAAGTGATGCCGTGTCTAGCGCAGGTCGGCAGCCTTGGAGCAATATTGCCGGACTGGTTTGACACCAGCATGATGATGAAGATGACCTCAGAGGAGGCTTAAAAATTTACAGGCACATGTTTAAAAAGAATGCATAATACCCTAGAAGAGAATTCCTCTAAAAAGGTTGTCCAATATCACGTTCATAAAAAAACATGAATTCGGGTCAGATCCGTATTCGCGCAGAAAACGGATCCGAAAATTGGTCCACTCATCGGAAGGTTCCCGGAGTTTGAACCGTCGGATCGAGCTGAAATTTGGAGGGGTGGTAGATACGGGAATTCCGTAGTAGATGAACGGTTGGATCTTCCAAAGGACCTCCGAGCTGGGCTTCGGAGACCACGCTCTAAACTCGTCCAGATTCCCGTCCAGATTTGACAGGGCTCCAGTATATTGTAGATTGTCGGAGGTTCCTCAATCAAAACTCGACGAAATTTTGCATGGTTGTTGTAGACTCAATTCCGCACAATTCCACCAAAGGGATCGTCAAAGAGATGCTCTAAGAGGTGGCGGTAGCGGATACAAGTTTGCTGTTTGAAAAAACAGCACGGTCGCCCGAGGGCAATGTTGACGTTGAGCCCCCGAGCTCCATGGATGATTCCTCCATGATCTTGATAGAAATCGGAGTTGATGTTAATGAAGGCCCTCGTCCGAACATGACGATCGGAGAAGGAGCATGGTCCTCCGTCGAGCCAAGGTGACCAGTCAGGTCACCGATGAAGATGTCGGCATCGCAGTTGACCTACAGATGAGCCATCGATCCTTTTGCCGATCACACAGCGGAACTCTCAATGAAAGCACCAATGTCGGTGTCAAAACCGATGGATCTCGGGTAGGGGGTCCCGAACTGTGCGTCTAAGGAGGATGGTAACAGGAGGCAGGGGACACGATATTTTCACCTAGGTTCGGGCCCTCTTGATGGAGGTAAAACCCTACGTCCTGCTTAATTAATATTGATGATATGGATAGTACAAGAGTTGATTTACCACGAGATCGTAGAGGCTAAAACCCTAGAAGCTAGCCTATGGTATGATTGTTGTATATATATCGACTAGCCTGGCCTCGGTTTATATAATGCACCAGAGGCCTAGGATAACAAGAGTCCTAGCTGAATACGCCGGTGGGGAGGAGTCCTTGTCTTGATCACCAAGTCTTGTGGAATCTTCCATGTATGCGGCAGTTGTCCGAACTGGCCCATGAATATACGGCCACGGGGGTCCTCGACCCAATCTAATAGATCGGGAGACGACGTGATGAGTACCCCCTAGTCCAGGATACCGTCAGAGAGGTCATGACCTTATTTAATGATGAATCCACCGTTTTGGATGAGGCTTCAATTGACTATGAGAACAAGGTTGCTATCTATGATGATTATGGTGATGACATGTATGCTATATTAAATAATGATAACCATGAAACTTGTCATCATGATTTTAATTTTCAATCACATGATAGTTATTTTGTTGAGTTTGCTCCCACTACTATTCATTAGAATATATTTGCTTATGTGGAGAGTAATAAAATTTCTATGCATGTCGATCATTAAAAGAATGCTTTATGTGAAAGCTATATTGTTGAATACATTCATGATGCTACTGAAAATTATTATGAGAGAGGAACATATGCTTCTACATAATGCAATAATATCAAGTTTTTTCTCTATGTGTTGAATTCTTTGAAGTTATGCTTGTTTTTTCTTCCTATCCTAGTTCATTATTGTTCCCATAAGTTGTTTGCTCAAAAAATCCCTATGCATAGGAAGTGGGTTAGACTTAAATGTGCTAGTCATATGCTTCATGATGCTCTCTTTATGTTTCAATTCTTATCTTTTATGTGAGCATCATTGAAACCATCATGCCTAGCTAAAAGGCATTAAAAAGAGTGTTGGTTGGGAGACAACCCAACACTTTTACCTACTATTTTTGTTTGTTCACATGATTAGGATACTGTAGTAATCATGTTTTATTGTCTCTGTTTCAATAAATTGCCAAGTAAAGCCTTTGGGATGGCTTACGGTGATAGTTTATTTGATCTTGCGGAAAAACAAAAAAATTTGCGCTCAGGAAAACAATTCTCATTTTTAACAGAAGCGTGATAAAATGCTGATTCTTTTTGCAGAAGATTAATAGACAAATTACTTAGGTTTTCCTATTTTTCATAATTTTTGGAGTAACATAAGTATGGTTGGAGTACAGATTACTACAGGATGTTCTGTTTTTGACGAATTTTATTTTCAATGCATAGTTTGCTTGTTTTCTAGTTTCTGTTTCTTATATTGATCAATATATATTGTGGAAATGATATGCTACAGTAGGAATTGTTTGGAAACAATTATGAATCTTGTATTTTACAGTACCAAAGTGAAATGGCTTGCTCTTTATCATACTAACCTATCTCACAAAGTTCCATTAAGTTTTGCGTGATTGAAGTTTTCAAGTTTTGGGTGAGATGTCGATATGAGGATAATATGGAGTGACAAAACCCTAAGATTGGGGATGACCAAGGCGCTCCAAGGTAATATTCAAGGAATATCCAAGCAACTAAGCTTGGGGATGCCCCGAAAGGCATCCCCTCTTTCGTCTCCAACATTATCGGTAACCTCACTTGGAGCTATGTTTTCATTCATCACATGACATGTGTTTTTCTTGGAGTATCATTTTTTAGGATTTGCTTTCTGTTATTTAAAATAATATTTTTCATCTTTCTTTTCAATAAAAATATCAAGTATAGCATTTTCCATGCTTATTTTGCAAGCCTACATGTTGCTGTTTGAAAACAGAAAGTTTATCGATGTTAAAAAAATTCCCTAGAAAAGTAAGAAAGTTATAAAATGTTGAAACTTTTTGAAAAATAAGCTATGATAAATTTTCTATAGTGTGGTAAATTTTCATAATCTTTGGAGTTTAAGAAGTATTGATACTCTTGCATTCTTTACAGACTATACTGTTTTGGCAAATTGCTGCTATCTTTCCATTGTTTGCATATGTTTCCTTGATAAATTATTCTATTTGAGGATAGGAGTAATAAATATGCAGAGGCACTTAGTATGAAATGTTGAATAATAATTTTAGTGATTTTCTATAGTAGAGAATGATAAGGTTTTTTCATTGGTTTATACTAACTTATCTCACGAGTTCTTGTTGAGTTTTGTGTGGATGAAGTTTTTAAGATTTAAGGAGACACAAAATCTCAAGCTTTGGGATTCCCAAGGCATCCCAAGATAATATTTCAAGAAGTCTCAAGCATCTAAGATTGGGGATGCCCCTGTAGGCATCCCACCTTTTTTCATTCACAATTATCGGTTAGTATCGGTTGATCCTAAGCTTTTGCTTCTCCACATGATGTGTGCTATTATTGGAATGTCATTTTTTTGTTTTCCTTGCTGTTTTAATAAAATACTTAGATCTAAAAAAAATTAAATAAGAGAGAGTCCTCAAATAGCTACCCATTTACATAACTACTCGCTTGATCTTCACTTATATCTTTTTGGAGTAGCTTGTCATTTACTCTTGTGCTTCACTTATATCCCATGAGTAATTTTTTGAATAAATTGAATGTCATGAAGTTGAAATCATATCATGCCTAGTGGTAGATTCACATTATGTTTAGAAAGTGAAATCTTTTAAGGCTTGACAATCACAATATTGCTCATAGAAGCAATTCATGAATGATTAGTAGAAGGAAGAGAACTTTCACATGCAAATACATTATCTTGGAAATCTTTTGTGATTGTGAGACCCCATCAAAATATTATATGCCAAAATTGTTGACGTTGGACAAGGAAGACAACACAATGCTTTATGTTTGTTCATATTCACATAGAAGTTATATTGTCATAGATCCTTCAACATGTGGTGCTTGCCCCCCATCTTTGCTAGCCAAAAAATCTGCACCAAGTAGAGATACTACTTGTAGATCCAAAACCCTTAAACCCAAATCTTATTTTCAAGAGTCCACCATACCTACCTAGGGATTGAGAAAGATCCTTCAAGTAAGTTGTCATCGGTGCAATAAGGCAACAAAAATTTCTTATAAAAGTGTGAGATCATTTAGTGGAAGAGAAAATTAAACATTGTACGAACTTGTGATGTTGAAGAATAAAAGTGACAATCTGCATAATAAATGTTGCCATCACAGGGGGCAATGCAACGTGACGTTCTTTTGCACCAAGGGGTTGAGCATACAAACAAATAAGCGCATGGAAACCTCTTCTTCCCTCTACGAAGGGTCTATCTTTTACTTTTATGCAAAGAGTCAAAGTTCTTCTCTCTAATCCTTTTTATTTTTCTCTTTTGGCAAGCATCATGTGGTGAGGAAAGATCTAGGCACATATATTCAGTTGGATATGGGTAGCATGAGTTATTATTGTTGATATCACCCTTGAGGTGAATATGTTGGGAGGAGAAATTATAAGCCCCTATCTTTCTATGTGTCCGGTTGAAACGTTTTGCTCATGTGTATGTGGTGAGTGTTAGAAATCATACAAGACTATATGATGGTTGAGTATGTGGAGATCATACTTAGACTCTGTTGAATAAGTTGAATTGCAATTGCTTGGTGACTGAGAACATAGGTTGTTGAGTTTCAAGAGAATTCATTGTTTGAACCTTAACATGTGAATTGGTTGCTACTTTAACATGAGAAATTTATGAGAAAGAATTGTTGTTTTGATGCTAGGAAAAGAGATTCAAATTATCATTGATCAAACTTATGCACTTTGCTAGCATTCACACTTATAAATTATTTCTTTTATCATTTACCTACTCGAGGGCGAGTAGGAATTAAGCTTGGGGATGCTGATTCGTCTGCAATGTATCTATAATTTATGAAGTATTCATTCTATTATATTACCATTCTTTGATGTTTTACAATCATTTTATAGCAACTTTATATAATTTTTTGGGACTAACCTATTGACCCAGTGCCCAGTGCTAGTTGCTGTTTTTTGCTGGTTTTTTACATCATAGGAAATCAATATCAAACAGAGTCCAAACACCATGAATTTTTTGGAGATTTTTATGGACTAGAACACCCAGGATGGGCCAGAGCAGCACCTAGGGGGTGCCCCGAGGGGGCCACAACCCACAAGGGCGCGCCTGGGGGCCAGGTGCGCCCAGGTGGGTTGTGCCCACCTTAGTGGCCTCCCGCACCCCCTCTTTACCCTATATATTCCCAAAAATTCCAGAAACTCTCGGGGTTAACCTAGATTAGAAGTTCCACCACTGCAAGGCTCTATTGCCACTGAAAACTAGTCTAGACCCCGTTCTGGTACCCTACCGGAGGGGGGAATCATCTCCGGTGGCCATCTTCATCATCCCGCTGGCCACCACGATGAGGAGGGAGTAGTCCACCCTCGGGGCTGAGGGTTTGTACCAGTAGCTATGTGTTAATCTCTCTCTCTCTCTCTCTCTCGTGTTCTTGAGATGTCACGATCTTGATGTATGGTGGGCTTTGTTAATATAGTCGGATCATATGGTGTTTTCCCCTCTATCTTATTGTGATGAATTGTTTTGTCGGATGTGGGGCTCCGGCTAACCCTTAATGTTCGAACACTGGGGTGCGTGCGAAGTCTTTCCCTCCTACCAATCTATGCTCTAGCTCGCTAAGATCGTGCGGACAAACTCGACGAACTCACAACACAGAAAGACACAGGGTTTATACTGGTTCGGGCCACCGTTGTGGTGTAATACCATACTCCAGTGTGGTGGTGGTGGATTGCCTCTTGGGTTGATGATGAACAATACAAGGGAAGAACAACCTCCTGAGGTTGAGGTGTTCTTGCGTGTGAACTTGTGGTGTGTCTCTGGGTCTCCTCGAGCTAAGATCCCATCCATCTCTCTCTCCCCCTCTTCCTTCTTCTCTTTTTTGCCTACTGTGGTGGCTAGTCCTATTTATAGAGGCCCTGGTCCTCTTCCCAAATATCGAGCGGGAAGGGAGCCTACAATGGCGGGCTAATTTGAAGGGGGATAGCTAGTACGAGCCATCCTGACAAAAGAAGTCTACGCCTGCACAAAGCTCTGGTGGTGACGTCGTCTTGTGCTCCACGATGACCTCCGTCTTGTAGTCCATGGCCTTGATCTTGTTGCACCGAAATGGAAACCTTTGCCTGATGCCTTGGTACTCCGTGGCTGCACCTGCCCCTTTGGACCAAAGAGGAAACAAGGACGCTGCGCGTGCTGGCGCCCGCCTGGCGCCCTCCTGGTGTCGATCGTCATGGCTCACGTCACGAGAGCCTTGTGAGGTTCGCCTCGCCTTGATATCTCTACTCCTCGTGAGCCTGCCTAGCTAGGCCACTCGGAGGAGGTCTTGCATCGTCCGCCTCTCTAGGATAGGCCCCTCGCGAGGGTCTTGGATGCTTCGATGGTGAAGATGGGCCATACGGCCTGCTGCTTGGCCATGTCGTGGGCCGCAGGCAGGCAAGTCTGGGGACCCCCATTCCCAGAACGCCGACAGTAGCCCCCGGGCCCAAGGTGCGCGCGGGCTTGGCTTCACGGCGAAGCCAAGGGTCAAGTTCGGAGCACCACAGGCCCCAAAAGCCTATGGCCTCGGTTGACGCGTGGCAGTTGATTGGACGTGATCGTCTCCGCTTCCCACGTTTCCTCGACAACTGCTTGACCTAACAAAAGGCTGGCGCGGGCGGCACTTGCCTTCATCGCTTCTTCCTTGCCTCGCTCCAGATCCCCTTTCTTGCTCTTCGCCACCGCTACCTACAGATCTGCTTCGGCCTCGCTCTGCATCTGCCGCCCATGGTGCCGCGCAAGGTCAAGGCTTCCTCGGCTCCGCCTTGGTACGAGCCCGCTCTTGAGGCGCCCACTGTCACGGAGAAGAGCCTTGCCTTTGTGCACCTGCTGACGGTGGGAGAGAGCAACGAGTGGGGGAAGACGGAGCTTTGGCTTGCCTCCGACGAGCCGGAGCCTGAGGGGAGCACCTTCCGCAGGTGAAGGCGACATCCAGGGGTGACCTGCGGCTATTCTTCTCATTTCATTCCCGCGACATACATCAGGCCTCGTGGAGGCGTTTAGACTTTTCATTTGGTATTGTGAGAACAGTATGCTTGTAATATTTGCTGTGAGGTTCTGCGTTTTCCTTCCTATTTGCTTTGTTCTGCGTCGGCAGAGCCCGGCCCCGCGCATACCTCAACCGCCATTGGGCCGACCGGAGACCAGGATGGTCCAAGGAGTGAGGGGCTACGTGACTAGTTAGGCTCCTGAGTCGCGATGCTCAGGAGTCCCCCTTGACGTGTGAACAACATATAGGGAGAGTTCATGAAGATAGATTAATGTTCTACATCGGCAGAGCCCAGCCCCGCGCATACCTCAACCGCTATTGGGCCGACCGGAGACTAGGATGGAACAAGGAGCGAGGGGCTACGTGACCAGGTAGGCTCCTGAGTCGCGATGCTCAGGAGTCCCCCTTGACGTTCAAACAATTTCCATACCTGCCCTCGCCGAGGCCTCGGGAGGGGCGCATGACGCCCAGGTCCGGGGGACCTGGTTGGGTGGCGTGCGCTTCGGCGTGACCCGAGCATAGCCCCCGTGCCTAGACCCCTTGCGCTACTCTCCCGAGGGGAGGTGTCGTGGTGAGGCTGGGCGCTGAGCCCTGGGCTCCCTAAGGTTGGTACGACCGTGGGGTCGCCCTCAGTTGTTTATCACCAGCGCGGAGCATAGTGCTTCTGTTTGTGCACGGGCATAGCTGCTCCTCGGCAGTGTCAACAGCCAGCGCAGAGCATGGAGCTTCCACTTGGGCGTGGGATGGGGGCCCCCTCTGGGAGGAGCCCCCAGGGCGTGTACAGCCCCGCCCTGACACGTGGTTTGCACGGCAGGGCTGCGAGGTGTATCTGGGCACTCATGAGCCAGCGCGGGACTCACGAGGCCCTACCTCAAGGCGGGTTGCGCCTGGTCTTGAGTCTTGGTTACTGTATGTCCCTACAAGGCGGTTAGATGCAAGCACTCTATGTCCTCAGGTCCCGGCCCTCGAGCGAGCTCAGCCGCCACTGGTATGCCAGGTCGCGATGCTATGGTCAAGGCCAGGGGGTGAGGGATGGAGGGCCAGTAAGAGCTCCTGAGTTGCGATGCTCAGGAGCCCCCCTTTTAACATGCAAGCGAATTGCATTGGGCAAACAGACCCATGGTGGCGGTGATCGTGCAGGTGACAGTAGTTGGCAGGTTAAGCATGAAGAGCAGATCGACTTGGATAAATGCAGGAAGATTCATGCCACTGGGTCTGGCCCAGGCGGCATGGGGATGATGCAGCCCGAGGGGCGCCCCCAGCGAGGTAAGCTAGAGACATAAGCAGAAGGCATACATGCCACAGGGACAGACCCACGTGGCCTAGGAATAATGCAGCCCGAGGGGCGCTCCCAGCTTAAATGAACTTGGAAGATGTCACCTGGTTCTGTAGACGAAGTAGAGTTGGTGCAGCTAAAGCCACACATTGAAGGAATGACTCCTCATGAGCCACCGGGACCCTGAGTCTCGGGAGGCTCTGGGGGCTCAGGAGGTTCCCTAAAGACCGTCGCCATCTCTTCCAGAACAGCGTGGAACCTGGCCTCCTGAGCCGCCAGGACTTGCCACATGTTGCGCTGATAGGCCGACGCCACGCTCGGCCAGCCGAAGGGCATGCAAACATGGTTATGTGGTGGACCCTTACAGCGGCCCGTACGTGATGGCCAGAAGCGTTCTTGAGATGCGGCCCTATTGAGCCCTGGGATGTGGATGCAGACGCATAGTTCAGCACCCTCGGTTGGACGGGGAGCCACACTCCGTGAGTGGCTGTCGCCGCGCATGGCTCTTGTGTCTTGTAGCTCTTGGGTGGTCTTGGGGATGAACTCCTAGGTGGTGGGCACTCCTCTCCCTGTGCTCTCCTGAGGAAAGTGTGTCGTGAAACACGCTTCCAAGTGGTGCCCAAGCACCTCCCTCGTGAGGTCAGCAAGGTCTGAGGCTCTCCAGAAGAGAGCCCCCGAGCCCTGCGCGAGGAGGGCGCCGAGCGCGCTTTCCTATGCGGTGGAGGGAGGCGCCCCTGGAGCAGGTGTCGATCCTGATGAGGCTCCTGACGTGACGCCATCTTCTTGGGGTCCTGCACGGCGCGACTTCTTCTTCTTGGGGGTGGTCTCCGGAGGGCCTTCACTCCTGCTGTCAGGGTTGTCGATTGCTGCGGCTTGGAAGGCGCGCTCAAGGGAGCACACCGCCTCCCTTTCTTCACATGGGACCATGATGATTCCCCCGCTTCCTGGCATCTTGAGGACGTTGTAGCCATGGTGAGTGACTGCCATGAACATGGCCAGGGCTGGATACCCGAGGATGGCATTGTACGGTAGGCGGATGTGCGCGACGTCAAAGTCGATGAGCTTGGTGCGGTAGTTCTTGCGCTCCCCGAAGGTGACAGGCAGGCGGACTTTCCCTATCGCTGTGGTGGAACCGTTAGTCACTCCTAAGAAAGGCTTGGTTGGCTAGAGCTACTCATAGGGCACTTGGACATTGTCGAACGTGTCGACGGATAGGACATTGAGCCCTGTCGCCGTCGATGAGAGTCTTGGTGACTTGCACATTGCTGATGACTGGGGAGCACATCATAGGGAGTGTGCCAGCGGTGGCTGCGCACTTGAGCTGGTCGGCCGAGTTGAAGGTGATGACATATTGGGACCACCTGAGCGGGCGCGTGGCCTCGAGCTTGGGGAGCGCCGCGTTCACCTCGCAAGCGAACTGTTTGAAGATGCACTGAGAGGCTGGGGCCTGAGCACCGCCCAAGATGCAAGTGATCGCACGTGGCTCCTAGAAGCCCCCAGCCCCCTCGTCCTGGTGGTGGTCGTCGTTCCTTCTTGGCGGCAGCAATGGGGGAAGACCGGCGTTGCCCTGGGGGTGATCCTCACGAGGTGGGTCCCTCCAGGCACCCTCGCGAGGTTAGTCCTGCCAGCGGTCCTCACGAGGCCGGTCACGCCACTCATGGCGCGGGCCACTGTTGTCCCAGCGTCCGCCTCCGCGTCCTCCTCCGCGGCCGCAGCCCCGGTCGCTGCGCTCGGGGCGTCGACCGAAGCGTCCTTCTTGTATGGCTCTAAGCTCTTGACAGTCGCTAGTGTTGTGGGTGTTCAGGTTGTGGAAGGCGCAGAATGGATGACCTTTCTTGGACGACTCAGGCTGATCTGTGCCTCGCTTGGTGTCGGGCTCCGCTGCGAGCACCACTGCCTCTTTGCGCTTCACGTCCTTGGCTTTGGCCTTCTTCTCCTCCACTCCTGTAGCTGGCAGCTCAAGGAGAGAGAGGCGTCCCTCCTCAGCTCTTGCGCACTTGGTCGCCAGGTTGAACAACTCCTGTGATGTGCAAAGCTCCTCGTGGATAGCCAGCTCTTCCTTCATATTGACATCACGGACGCCGTCTGAGAACGCGGAGATGATGGCTTCGTCCGTGACCTTGGGGATCTTGAGGCGGGTGCTGTTGAAGTGCTGGATGTACTTCTGGAGGGTCTCTCCTGGCTGTTGCTTAATGCGGCGTAGATTGCCCGCGGCCGGTGGGCGGTCACGAGTGCCCTGGAAGTTGGTGATGAAGCGGTCGCGCATCTCGTCCAAGGAGGAGATCGAGCCGTGCTGCAGGTTCAAGAGCCAGGTCCTTGAGAGCCATGGGAAACCAGTTCGCCATGACTTTTTCGTCGCTGTTGGCCGCTTCGATGCTCAACTCATAGAGCTGCAGGAACTCCGCGGGGTCGGCAGTGCCGTCGTATCGAGGAGGTAGATCTGGCTTGAACTTGCCTGGCCAGGTGACGCTACACAGTTCGGGGATGAAGGAACGGCAGCCCGCCGTGGTCGCCGGGGCCTGCTTCGGAGGCGGAGCTTGGTCTTGGCGAGGTCTGCGCTGCGCCACTGTAGGCGGCATGCATTCTTGACGAGGTGGCGCGGGGAGCGCCGGTGCAGCTTCTCGCGGCCGCGGGACTTCATGGCAGCTCCTTTCTTCATGTGCGGGCGCCGGGCGCGATGGATCACGTCGCGGAGGCGCTCGCCTTGGTGCCAAGGCACCGTCTTGGGGTTGAGGCGGTGGAGGCATGCCATGAGCCCCGTCGCCCGCGGCTGGTTGAGGGGGAGGCAGAGAGTGGTACGACGCCAGAGAGCCCCCTGCGGCATGGACGAGCTCAGCGACGCGGTCGAGCCACTACTCATAGAGGTCGTCGACGGGGCGGCAATGCAGGAGCTCGTTTGCCGCGATGAGCGCGGCCCGTGCCTCCATGGGAGTGCGGTGCACGAGAGATGAAGAACCGGCAGGGGTGAGTGATGGGGTAGCGGTGCGGCCGTCCTGCCGCACCGAAGGATGTTGCGAGGACGCATGCTGCTCGTTCCCCACCGGGCCGGTGGCAGCGTTGGCGGCGGGGGACGGAGAACAACGCGGTGGCCCACCGACGGGAGCCGTCTGAGCGACTTGGGCGGCAGGGGCAGCCCGACGCTCAGCTCGAGCACGGCGAGCGTCCAACATGGAGACGACAGAGCGATGGACTGATGGAAAGGAAGCTACGGCGCACCCCTAACTGGCGCGCCAAATGTCGGACGTGGGGCTCCGGCTAACCCTTAAGGTTCGAACACTAGGGTGCGCGCGAAGTCTTTCCCTCCTACCGATCTATGCTCTAGCTCGCTAAGATCTTGCGGACGAACTCGACGAACTCACAACACAGAAAGACATGGGGTTTATACTGGTTCGGGCCACCGTTGTGGTGTAATACCCTACTCCAGTGTGGTGGTGGTGGATTGTCTCTTGGGCTGATGATGAACAATACAAGGGAAGAACAACCTCCTGAGGCTGAGGTGTTCTTGCGTGTGAACTTGTGGTGTGTGTCTGGGTCTCCTCGAGCTAAGATCCCATCCATCTCCCTCCCCCTCTCTCTCTATCTCTCTCTCTCTCTCGCTCCCTCTCTTCCTTCTTCTCTTTTTTGCCTACTATGGTGGCTAGTCCTATTTATAAAGGCCGTGGTCCTCTTCCCAAATATCGAGCGGGAAGGGAGCCAACAATGGCGGGCTAATTTGAAGGGGGACAGCTAGTACGAGCCATCCTGGCAAAAGTAGTCTTCGTTTGCACAAAGCTCTGGTGGTGACACCGTCTTGTGCTCCACGATGACCTTCGTCTTGCAGTCCATGGCCTTGGTCTTGTTGCACCGAAATGGCAACCTTTACCTGATGCCTTGGTACTCCACGGCTGCGCCTGCCCCCTTTGCACCAAAGAGGAAACAAGGACGCTGCGCGCGCTGGTGCCTGCCCGGCGCCCGCCTGGTGTCGATCGTCATGGCTCACGTCACGAGAGCCTCGTGAGGTTCGCCTCACCTTGATATCTCCGCTCCTCGTGAGCTTGGCTAGCTAGGCCACTTAGAGGAGGTCTTGCGTTATCCGCCTCACGAGGCTTGGCTCCTCACGAGGGTCTTGGATGCTTCATTGGTGAAGATGGGTCGTACGGCCTGCTGCTTGGACACGCCGCGGGCCGCAGGAAGGCAAGTCTAGGGACCCACGTTCCCAGAATGCCGATAGTTTTTCCCTTTGAGATTTCGTTTTTGTCATATTGAATACTTTCATGGATTTGAGAACACTTGATATATGTCTTGCAATTGAATACTCGCGATGACAATGGGGTATCGTATTGATTCACTTGATATATGTTTTGGCACTCAACTCACGGATTCCCAAGATGAATTTGAGGTAATCTATACATAGGGGTTGATGCACGTTCTTGTCTTTGTTTCTCTAGTAGAAATCTTGGGGCACTCTTTGAAGTTCTTTGTGTTGGATTGAGTATTATGAATATGAATTTGCTTTGGTGTTATCTTAGGACGAACTCTAGGATAGACCGAACGGAAAGAATAGCTTTGTATTATTTTAGTACGAACTCTTGAATAGATCGAACGAAAAGAATAGCTTTGAGGTGGTTTCGTACCCTACAAACAATTTATTCTTATGTTCTCCGCTAGATAGGAACTTTGGAGTGATTCTTCATTGCACGTTGAGGGACGTTTATATGATCCAATTATATTAGCACTGTTTAGAGATCGCACTAGTGAAAGTACAGATCCTAGGCCTCATTTTCAAGCATTGCAATACCCTTTTTGTGCCCGTTTACTGTTTGCTACCTTGCTATTTTTATTTATTCAGATTATAATAATATATTTTTACCATCAGTATTACACTTTTATCACCATCTCTTGGCCGAACTAGTGCACCTATACAATTTGCCATTGTATTGGGAGTGTTGGGGACACAAGCGATTTATTGTATTTGGTTGCAGGTTGTTTGAGAGAGACCATCTTCATCCTACACCTCCCACCGATTGATAAACTTTACGTCATCCTCTTGAGGGAAAAATTGCTACTGTCCTACAAAACTCTGTGCTTGGAGGCCCAACACGAGTCTACAAGAATTAAGTTGGGTAGTAGACATCAATCTCCATTGTGGTTTTGATGCGTAGATGAGAACGGTTCTTACTAGAAGGTCGTAGCAGCCACATAAAACTTGCAACAACAAAGTAGAAGACGTCTAACTTGTTTTTCTAGGGCATGTTGTGATGTGATATGGTCAACACATGATGTGATATATGTTATCGTATGAGATGATCATGTTTTTAAAAGTTATCGGCAACTGGCAGGAGCCTTATGATTGTCACTTTATTGTATGAAATGCAAATGCCATGTATTTGCTTTACTTTATCACGATGTGTTAGCAGTAGTTGTAGAAGCAATAGTTGGCGAGACGACCTCGACGCTACGATAGAGATCAAGCTGTCAAGCCGGTGACGATGGAAATCATGACAGTCCTTTGGAGATGGAGATCAAAGGCGCAGGATGATGATGGCTATATCATGTGACATATTTTGATTGCATGTGATGTTTATCTTTTATTCATCTTATGTTGCTTAATACAGCGGTAGCATTATAAGATGATCCCTTACTAAAATTTCAAGGTATAAGTTTTCTCCCTGAGTATCCATCGTTGCGACAGTTCATCGTGCCGAGACACCACATGATGATCGGTTGTTCACATAGAATGGGTGCAAGATAGTTTTGCACATGCGGTATACTCGGGTTAAACTTGACAAGCCTAGCATGTACAGATATGGCCTCGGAACACTGAAGACCGAAAGGTCGAATGTGAATCATATAGTAGATATGATCAACATAGAGATGTTCACCATTGAATATTAATCCATCTCACGTGATGATCAGACTTGGTTTAGTTGATTTGGATCACGTAATCATTTAGATGACTCAAGGGATGTCTATCTAAGTGGGAGTTCTTAACTAATATGATTATTTGAACTTAATTTATCATGAACTTAGTCCTGATAGTATTTGCACATCTATGTTGTAGATCAACAGCTCACGATATAGCTCCTACATATATATATATATATATATATATATATATATATTGATATGTTCCTTGAGAAAAGTTGAAAGATGTTAGTACAAATGATGCGGACTGGGTCCATGATCTGAGGATTATCTCCATTGCTGCATAGAAGAATTATGTCCATGATGCACCGCTAGGTGACAAACCTATTGCAGGAGCATATGCAGACATTATGAACATTTGACAAAGCTAAGTATGATGACTACTTGATAGTTTAGTGCACCATGCTTTACGGCTTAGACTCGGGACTTCAAAAACGTTTTGAACGCCACGAAGTAGATGAGATGTTCCAAGAGTTGAAATTGTATTTCAGACTCATGCCCATGTATAGAGGTATGAGACCTCTGACAAGTACTTTGCCTACAATATGGAGGAGAATAGCTCAGCTAGTGAGCATGTGCTCAAAATGTCTGTGTACTACAATCACTTGAATCAAGTGGGAGTTAATCTTCCTGATAAGATAGTGTTTGATTGAGTTCTCTAGTCAATATCACCGAGTTACTAGAACTTCATGATGAACTATAATATGCAAGGATGAAGAAAATGGTTCCCAAGCTCTTCACGATGTTGAAATCGGCGAAGGTAGAAATCAAGAAATAGCATCAAGTGTTGATGGTTAACAAGACCACTAGTTTCAAGAAAAAAAGGCAAAGGAAAGAAAGGGAACTTCAAGAAGAATGGCAAGCAAGTTTCCACTCCCGTGAAGAAGCCCAAAGCTAGACCCAAACCTGAAACTGAGTCCTACTACTACAAAGGAAATGTCACTGGAAGCGGAACTGCCCCAAAAACTTGGCGGATAAGAAGGATGGCAAAGTGAATAAAGGTATATTTGATATACATGTTATTTCTATGTACTTTACTAGTGTTCATAGTAGCCCCTGGGTATTTGATACCGGTGCAGTTGCTAAGATTTGTAACTCGAAAAAGGAGTTGCAAAACGAATAGATACTAGTTAAGGGCGAGGTGACGATGTGTGTTGCAAGTGATTCCAAGGTTGATAAGATCACCATCGCACACTCCCTTTACTTTCAGGATTAGTGTTGAATGTTATTTGGTGTTTGCGTTGAACATAAATATGATTGGATCATGTTTATTGCAATACAGTTATTCATTTAAGTCAAAGAATAATTGTTGTTCTGTTTACTTGAATAAAGCCTTCTATGGTCATACACCCAATGAAAATGGTTTATTGAACCTCGATCGTAGTGATACACATATTCATAATATTGATGCCAACAGACGCGAAGTTGATAATGATAGTGCAACATACTTGTGGCACTGCCGTTTAGGTCATATTGGTGTAAAGCGCATGAAGAAACTCCATGCAGATGGGATTTTGGAATCACTTGATTATGAATCATTTGATACTTGCGAACCATGCCTCATGGGAAAGATGACTAAGACTCTGTTCTCTGGAACAATGGAGCAAGCGAACTCCATGCAGATGGGATTTTGGAATCACTTGATTATGAATCATTTGATACTTGCGAACCATGCCTCGTGGGCAAGATGACTAAGACTCCGTTCTCTGGAACAATGGAGCGAGCGACTGACTTATTGGAAATAATACATACCGATGTATGTGGTCCGATGAGTGTTGAGGCTCGCAGAGGGTATCATTATGTTCTAACCTTCACAGATGATTTGAGCAGATATGGGTATATCTACTTGACGAAACACAAGTCTGAAACATTTGAAAAATTCAAAAAAATTCAGAGTGAAGTGGAGAATCATCGTAACAAGAAAATAAAGTTTCTACGATCTAATCAAGGAGGAGAATATTTGAGTTACGAGTTTGGCCTTCATTTAAAACACTAATGAATAGTTTCACTATGCACGCCACCTGGAACACCACAGCGTAATGGTGTGTCTGAATGTCGTAACCGTACTTTATTAGATATGGTGTGATCCATGATGTCTCTTACCGATTTACCACAATCATTTCGGGGTTATGCATTAGAGACAGCTGCATTCATGTTAAATAGGGCAACATCTAAATCCGTTGGGAGGACACTGTATGAACTGTGGTTTCGCAAGAAACCTAAGTTGTCATTTCTTAAAGTTTGGGGTTGTGATGCTTATGTGAAAAACCTTCAGCCTGATAAGCTCAAACCCAAATCGGAAAAGTGCATCTTCATAGGATACCCAGAAGAAATTGTTGGGTACACCTTCTATCACAGATCGGAAGGCAATATATTTGTTGCTAAGAATGGATACTTTCTAGAGAAGGAGTTTCTCTCGAAAGAAGTGAGTGGGAGGAAAGTAGAACTTGATGAGGTAATTGTACCTCCTCTCGAATTGGAATGTGGCTCATCACAGAAAACCATTCTCGTGATGCCTACACCAACTAGTGAGGAAGTTAATGATGATGATCATAGAACTTCAGATCAAGTTACTAACGAACCTCGTAGGTCGACCAAAGTGCGTTCCGCACCAGAGTGGTACGGTAATCCCGTTCTAGAAGTCATGTTACTAGACCATGACGAACCTATGAACTATGAGGAACCGATGATGAGCCCAGATTTCACGAAATGGCTTGAGGCCATGAAATCTGAGATGGGATCCATGTATGAGAACAAAGTATGGACTTTGGTTGAATTGCCCGATGATTGGAAAGCAATTGAGAATAAACGGATCTTCAAGAAGAAGACTGACGCTGATGGTAATGTTACTATCTACAAAGCTCGACTTGTTTCAAAAGGTTTTCGACGAGTTCAAGGAGTTGACTACGATGAGACCTTCTCACCCGTAGCGATGCTTAAGTCTATCCGAATCATGTTAGCAATTGCCGCATTTTATGATTATGAAATTTGGCAAATGGATGTCAAAACTGCATTCCTTAATGGATTTCTCAAAGAAGAGTTGTATATGATGCAACCAGAAGGTTTTGTCGATCCTAAAGGTGCTAACAAAGTGTGCAAGCTCCAGCGATCCATTTATGGACTGGTGCAAGCATCTTGGAGGTGGAATATACGCTTTGATAGTGTGATCAAAGCATATGGTTTTGTACAGACTTTTGGAGAAGCCTGTATTTACAAGAAAGTGAGTGAGAGCTCTGTAGGATTTCTAATATTATATGTGGATGACATATTATTGATTGGAAATGATATAGAATTTCCAGATAGCATAAAAGGATACTTGAATAAGAATTTGTCAATGAAAGACCTCGGTGAAGCTGCTTATATATTGGGCATCAAGATCTATAGAGATAGATCAAGAGGCTTAAGTGGAATTTCACAAAGCACATATCTTGATAAAGTTTTGAATAAGTTCAAAATGGATCAGTCAAAGAAAGGATTCTTGCTTGTGTTACAAGGTGTGAAGTTGAGTCAGACCCAATGCCCGGCCACTGCAGAAGATAGAGAGAAAATGGAAGTCATTCCCTAAGCCTTAGCCATAGGTTCTATCATGTATGCAACACTGTGTATCAGACCAAATGTGTGCCTTGCTATAAGTTTAGCTGGGAGGTACCAAAGCAATCCAGGAGTGGATCACTGGACAGCAGTCAAGAACATCCTAAAATACCTGAAAAGGACTAAGGATATATTTCTCGGTTATGGAGGTGATAAAGAGTTCATCGTAGAGAGTTGCGTCGATGCAAGCTTTAATACCAATCTGGATGACTCCGAGTCTCGATATGGATATATATTGAAAGTGGGAGCATTTAGCTAGAGTACCTCCGTGCAAAGCATTGTAGACATAGAAATTTGCAAAATACGTACGGATCTGAATGTGGTGGACCCGTTGACTAAACCTCTGTCACAAGCAAAACATCATCACACCTTAGTACTCTTTGTGTGTCAATCACATGGCGATGTGAACTATATTACTGACTCTAGTAAACCCTTTGGCTGTTGGTCACATGGTGATGTGAACTATTGGTGTTAAATCACATGGCGATGTGAACTAGATTATTGACTCTAGTGGAAGTGGGAGACTGAAGTAAATATGCCCTAGAGGCAATAATAAAGTTGTTATTTTATATTTCCTTATATCATGATTAATTTATATTATCCATGCTAGAATTGTATTAACCAGAAACTTGATACATCTGTGGATACATAGACAAAACACCATGCCCCTAGTAAGCCTCTACTAGACTAGCTCGTTAATCAAAGATGGTTAAGTTTCATAAAAATAGACATGTGTTGTCATTTGATGAACGGGATCACATCATTGGGAGAATGATGTGATGGACAAGACCCATCTGTTAGCTTAGCATGTTGATCGTTCAGTTTTATTGCTATTGCTTTCTTCATGTCGAATACATATTCCTTCGACTATGAGATTATGCAACTCTCAGTTACCGGAGGAATACCTTGTGTGCTATCAAACGTCACAACATAACTAGGTCATTTTAAAGATGCTCTATAGGTATATCTGAAGGTGTTTGTTGGGTTGGCATAGATCGAGATTAGGATTTGTCACTCCGAGTATCGAAGAGGTATCTCTAGGCCCTCTCGGTAGTGCACATCATAATAAGCCTTGCAAGAAATGTGACTAATGAGTTAGTTGTGGGATGATGCATTACGGAACGAGTAAAGAGACGTGCCGGTAACGAGATTGAACTAGGTATGAAGATACCGACGATCGAATCTCGGGCAAGTAATATATCAATGACAAAGGGAATGATGTATGTTTTCATTACGGTTTGACCAATAAAGATCTTTGTAGAATATGTATGAACCAATATGAGCATCCAGGTTCCACTATTGGTTATTGACATGAGAGGTGTCTCGGTCATGTCTACATAGTTCTTGAACCCGTAGGGTCCGTGCGCTTAACGTTCGATGACGATTTGTATTATGAGTTATGTGTTTTGGTGACCGAAGATTGTTCGGAGTCCCGGATGAGATCACGGACATGACGGGGAATCTCGAAATGGCCGAGAGGTAAAGATCGATATATTTTATGATAGTATTCACACACGGGAAGTGTTTCGGAATGTATCGGGTACATATCAGAGTACTGGGGGGTTATAGGAACCCCCTGGGGGAAGATATGTGCCATAGGAGGGAGGCAAGGCAGCCCACAAGGTGTGCCGCCCCAAGGAAGGACTCCGAATTGGACTAGGGGAGGGGTGCAGTTCCTTTTCCTCCTGCCTCTCCTTCCCCCTTTCCCTTCCCGGTAAAAGGAAAAAGGGGGGCTGAATTGGACTAGGAGTCCAAATGGGACTCCCCCACTTGGTGCACCCTAGGCTGGCCTCCTCCCCTCTCCCTCCTTTATATACGGGGCGGGGGCACCTCTAAGACACATCAATTGTTCTTAGCCATGTGCGGTGCCCCCCTCCACCATTTACTCCTCCGGTCATATTGTCATAGTGCTTAGGTGAAGCCCTCTGCGTGGATCACTTCACCATCACCGTCACCATGCCGTTGTGCTGACGAAATTCTCCCTCGACACTTTGCTGGATCAAGAGTTCGGGGGATGTCATCAAGCTGAACGTGTGCAGAAATCGGAGGTGCCATACGTTTGGTACTTGATCGATTGAATCGAGAAGATGTTCGACTACGTCAACCGCGTTAAACTAACGCTTCCGCTTTCGGTCTACGAGGGTACGTGGACACACTCTCGCCTCTCGTTGCTATGCATCTCCTAGATAGATCTTGCATGAGCGTAGGAATTTTTTTAAATTGCATGCTACGTTCCCCAACATGTTTGTGACACCAAACATTTTTTGTGACACTACAAATCGTCCCAGAAAATGGGCATGCATAGTGACGCCCAAAAGCGTCACCGAATTTTAGGCAAGAACGTCGCCAAAGTTGCTGAGGGTGCTGCCCCAGGAGGAAAACACGACGGTGGACCATCACAGAAAATGATTTTAGGCGACATTTCATGTTTCATCGCCAAGGTTTTGTCACCGAATATAGCAAATTTTGTAGTGCCATCAAGCACTTTGCCCATGATTTCCCATATGAGAAGAGAGAAGACAAACCAAAATTTCCCAAGAAAGAATTTATCAAGAAGTTGTTGCCTAATCCCATGAATGCTAGGCACGAAAAGAAGGATGGAAAGGCAAATATTAAGCCATAAGACTCCGACCCTGATGATGTTGTCAGATTTGCTGGTCTAGCTCTAGTGAAGACTTTGAAGCTTGTCAACAAGAAATGTGATGCGTTCAACTACGACTACATGGGTGACTCACTGGTATGCGTCGGTGCTATACAAACGGTTTTAACCCCTTTCCGCGACGGCATTTGGAACTGTCGCCCAGTGAGTGACGGCGATAGTGGGGTCCTTCCCACACGACTGAGAAACCGTCGGGGATAGGGAGCCAAGATGCATATACAGTACACCTACTCGTTTGTGCTCGCATCGCCATCGCAGTCGATATTCTGTGGTGCTATGTTTATGACGCGCGACCCATCACAAATGTTTCACTATTATAGATCGTGTATGATAGGCATACAATCACACACAATCACTTTTCCCAAACCGTATGCCATAACTAATTAAGAAGATTAGCTAATCATCGTACAAGTGTCGGATAGGATTACGAAATATTGGACCGTCGTAACGTCATCATACACGACAACTATCGCACATACTATTCTGTGGTGCAACGTTTACGATGCATACTTCATCAGAAACAGTTCATGGTTGCGAATCATGTACGATAAGGCAACTAACACAAAAATTTAGTTTGCTCGCATCATTTGTGATATTGTCTGACATCACACACGCTTTGCAAACAACAACTGTGTGCATGCTTACATTATGGTGTATATTGCAAACGTTTGTGTTTTACCAATCGTGTGTGCCATAACGACGTAGAGAGCGTAATTTCACCGTAATTTAATTGCTACTATTTCAAATTGTACCAGATTTGAATTTGAATTTGAATGTATGCTATAGCTTTATTCATATCCGTCAGGTTCAAGCAGCCAATGCATTATTCGATTCATAGGTACATATGTTCAAGAATTACATAGGAACTAAATAAACAATGATGAACCACAGTTGTATACTTGTACTATTAAAGATGGTAAAGAAAGAGGTGAAATACATTCTGGTTGCTGAACAAGGTGAAGTGGAATGTCCATATTGTGCCCTCCTCCATGCAGAAGGCACGCACGACTCTAGTCCAACCCCTTGTGATGGCCGACCGCCCATCCTTCATGATCTTCAAGAAAACATCTAGATAATCATCGTGTTCTGGTAGAAATACATTAACCTTTGCATGCCCACCAATCATTTAGTTTGAGAGGTAATCTTGAGTAAACTACTTTGGCAACCACTTCAAATGAAAAAGATTCAAACATTGTTATCTAACACAACTCATTATGGGCAGTAAAAAGAAGGCTGCAGTGTTCTTACTTACCATCCTTCAGTTCGCTGTTGTTTTGGATAAAGTGTAAACAAATAGTTTAATTGCCATCTTTGGACCCATTTTACTAACAATCTTTATCATCTTCCTCACTTAATGCGGGTTCATCGATATCTCATTGCCCCATACGCAGAAAGGGTCGAAGCACGGATATTTACCAATGACATATGTACCTAAAAGCACCAAGTTAATATTAGAAGCTAAACAACAATTGCACAATGAGTAGTACAACATTATTTTATAATATCTTATAACATCCAATATACTCACATATTTGATGAATTAACAGCTTATATTATGGGCCGAAAGGAGTTTATTGCATTATTACAAATTATCGGCTGATTAACTGTTGTTGTATCCATAGGTTACAATTAGTTTGACCTAGTTAGGGATCAAATAGACCTAAAGTATATCTAAACATGAGGGCTAGTTTGAGCTAGTTGCAACTATAACCCACCCAAAAAAACTATCCAACCCAAGAGGTGCTAATTGGAGCTAGTTCTCCTAGTGCATTTATTGTCAATCTAACCTTGCCATCCAAACAACTCTTTGGATGGAGTTAGTTCAGGGTTAGTCATGAGCTAGAAACTAACTCTAACCTCTAGCTAAGTTGAGAATCCAAATAGGGATGTGTTGTTGTTGCTGCTACTGCTCTTCTACGTATATCTAGATATCATCAGAACATTAATGTAACACTCTTCCTTATTGCTATGTAGCCTAGGATTGCATATTTAGACATTAAGTACAATGCATGTTGCTATGTAGCCTCAGATATATTACATATAGCCCTAGTTAACCTAATGATAAATGGGTTGCAGATATATTCAGTTAAAAGTCCGATTCACCGATTAGTCCCTAATCAGCCCCCGACCTATATGGTACTAGCTACCGATATCCTAAATAGTGAGCATATATAGGCCATGGGATGAAACTAACCTCGATGGAAAACAACGGTCTTTCCCAAAATTGTCCTATGTAGGTACATCGAGAAGCATGTTAAGCACAACAGGCTAAACATCAACCAAAATTATCCAAGGAAGACATAATAATCTCCAAAAGATAGCTTCAGTGTGCAGGTTTAAGCACGCTAGTAAAGCAAAACAAGTGGAAAGGTGTGTTAACTGCAACATGCCTAACATTTAACAACAAGCAAACATAGTCATTCAAACTAGTATTGTGCCGGTCTAAGTACACTGCTTATTGTTAAATAAAAATGGAAAGGTGTGTTAACTACAAGATGCAGCAACCAAATGTAGTCATTCATAGTGGTATTGTTGAAACTTGTACCGATGAAATTGAACTGCACAGTTCATACTTGCACATATAGAACATCACGTTGTGAATAACTGGAATAAACAAGGCATACTACGAATAACCAAAGATAGCATTTGAAGCTAGATATATGCCTACAAACAACCGAACAATCAAAAAACTTTAGAAGAGGCATATGCTAGCTATAACAGGCTTAATAGCAAGCAAATATATGCATTCCTATTTGTATGTTCAAAACTGGATTGATGAAATGTACTGCACAGTAAATAATTGCACATATAGAGCATCACATTGTGAACAACTGAAATAAACAAGGCATATTGCAAACAACCAGATATAGAAATTAAAATTGGACATATTCTCACTACACTACAAAAGGGACTCGAAAAAACAAATCATGGGTTTCCTCCTATGAAGAGGCATGGCAAAACAAATCATGGGTTTCCTCACTTGTCACAGATGGGCTCGTTCCCATGGGAAGAGCATGGACCCTGTATGCACTCCATGTTGTCGCAAATAGGCTCCTTCCCCTTGGAAGACCATGGCTGTAGGGTGCCCTCCCTGATGTCATAGACGGGCGCTTTCCCCTTGGAAGAGAAGATGGGCTCTTTCCCCTTGGAAGAGCCGGAGAGGGTGCCCTCCTCGTGGTCGCCGTCGGTGAGGTCTGACTTGGAAGCTGTGGATCCCAAGCCAGTGTCGAAGAACGTGTCCTTCAGAAATGACAAAAGTGGCTCGATAGCGATGTAGGATGGCAAATTGTTGTCAGCGGGCCAGAGGAGATCAGTGGCGGGGCCATCGATGAGATCGACGGTGGTTGAACCCGAAGGGTTGGGGGTGGGCCACTTAACCTGTGACATAGCCCGCCTTAGGCCATGGCTGTCAATAACCTCGATGTCATAGCCGGCGGCCAAGGCATGCTCGCATACTCTAGCCCACTGCTTGAGTGCCTGCCGCCAGTAATGGTCGTCAACTTCCTCGGCGACGTCGGGCGAAGAGACCACGATACATCTCTTTTGGGCCAGTCACTCCTCGAGCTCCACGGGAAGCATAGTCGGGCTTAGGCTGCGACACTTTGGAGTAGGGGATGGGGATCTATGGGAAAGGGGGTGTTTGGCATGCATCATCTAAGAAACTCAGGGCGGCCTGGGTATGGAGATCGATGGGTAAGCTGCATGAGAAAACCGGCAGATGTTGACAGTGGAGGCCTTGCGGCGGCGGGGGAGGGGGACCTTGCTAGGGTTTCGAGCGAGGGAGGGGGGTGTGTGTGTGCGCACGCCCGAGGAGGTTTTGGTGTGTGTGTGTGGAGGGGTGGGGGTGGTGTGTTTGATGAAATGATGCGGGTACTGAAAATTTTACTACGCGGGAGTGAAATGCCGGGGCTATTGAAAATTTTGATGATGGTGCATCGCACACGGTCCGAAGATAACAACCGTGTGTTATGAAACAGAAAAACCCTCGAGGCGGGCAGATATTTTAGAGATGTAGGCGGGATTGGGAACAAGAAACATCTCACACGTTCGAAACACAATAACCGTGTGTTATCAAACAGAAAAAACCTGCAGGCGGGTAGATATTTTTGAGAGGGGAAGCCTCGTGGAGCCCAATGCACATGGTTACTTTGAGTGAACAATGTCTGTTGCGTCATCTGACTTGTCTAATGTTCATAAATTTGGCGAAAAATAACGCGGGAGAGGGTCAGAACATGAACACAGTTGCATGTGGACCAAATTTATGTATGGAAAGGGTGGTTTGATTTTCAAATACCAAATGCAACTTCGATGTGGCACCTATCTCGCAAAGCGCATGGTATTTCTTGCCCTCACCCCCTCGTGTCAGCACAAAGGGAATCCGAAGCTATGAATGCATGTCCCCTCCCCCCAACCGAGGTTCATCTAGCAAAGTGCGAAGTATCTAGCAGCCCCCGTCCCTCGTGTCGGCATGAAGGGAATCCTAAGCTATGAATGCATGCCCCTCCCCCCAACCGAGGTTCACCTAGTAGAGTGCAAAGTAGCTAGCAGCCCCCCCTTGTGTCGACACGAAGGGAATCCTAAGCTATGAATGCATCCCCCCAACCGAGGTTCACCTAGCAGAGTGCGAAGTACTAGCCCCCCACACACACACTTTCAGTCGGCGGGCCAGAGAGGCATATCTCACCAAGATGGATCGTAAAATGGACCAAGAATAATCCACCTTGGTTGTATAACCTCTCTCTTGTTGTTGGTCAAAGTGATGGTCGTCCATGCGGCCCCGAAGATGGGCTAGCTCGCCAATAATCACGCAAGTAGCTATTCCCCGAAGACAACCACTGCATGCGTGTGGCCCAAACATATGTATGGAGAGGTGTGTTTTTAGTACATAATGGAACAAATTTGATGTGGCACCGTGATTTTGAACTCGAAATCCCCACACTGAGTGAGGGTTAGGTTGACGATGCATATGTATGTTACACCACACTTCAAGCCAACGATGGGGATTCGTGCATGCATGCATAGTATACGCGCTCAAACTTAATTAGGTCTGAATCTCACCATGACCTATACTACGATAACACGAACCAAATGAAGATTCCCCCATGGTAACCTATCTTGTTGTCGGTCAAGGTGATCATGGATGTCCATGCGGGCCCACGAATATATAGGCTTGTCGCCGATAACCACGCGAGGGAGTGTATCGTTCGAAGGCAACCACTACATGCATATGTATGGAGGTGATGCGTGCATGCATGTTTGAATACCATTTCACAAAATTGATGTGGCGCGTGCATCGAAAATCGTACACTCCCCACACAGAGCGAGATCGGTTCATGATGGGTCATTGTACTGGCCACTTTGACTCGATGGGAGGGATTCATGCGTACACATGCATGTGTGTGCTCAAACTGTATCATGAATGTCATCCTACAACATGACCTATATATATATATACCGTATTACAAGCAAAAAAAATCCCCTCCTAAGTCAAATTAACCTCTCTCGTTGTCAGGCAAAAGTAGTGATGGACCAAGCGGGCCCACATATGGAAAACATCGATATCAGTAATAACCGCTTAAGTGGGTGCGAGAGGACAACCACCATCACTTTGCATGTGGGCCAAACATATATATGTTGAATACCTAAAATGCACAAATTTGATGTGCCACATGCCTCAAAAACCGTAAACCATGCACCCACACTGAGCGAGGTTCATGAAGCGTACTACCTATGATGGTCCCCTTCCCCCTCTACGACACATACTATATGCTCCTACCGTAATATGTACAACCCAAAAGAATCCTCATCAATGGTGAAATTAATTAAATTCTCCTGATGTAGGTCAAAGTGATGCATGCATGCATCAACGATGGCCTCGTGGACCCATAGATGGAAGCGTCACACGTGAGTATCCTAGCTAGAATAACCACTACGTGCATGCATGTGGCCCAAAAAGGTGTTGTGTGATGTTTGAATAGCCAATTTCACAATTTTGATGTGGCACGTGCCTCGGAAACCGAAAAGTCTTGAAACTAAGTGAGGTGTACTTATTCACGGACGCGTATGTATAGTATATATGCTAGTCCCCTCCCACCTCTTCGACGCGTACTATATACCACCATAACACAAACAAAAAAGATTCTACCTTGCTGGTCAAATTAACCTCATTGCCGGCTGTTCGTTAAAGTGATGGACGACGACCTCGCGGGCCCACAGAAAGTGTCACACGCGAGTATCGAGTATCGTGTTGGACAACCATCGACTGCATGTGGCCAAAACATGTATGTATGAAAGGGTTGTGTAATGGTTTAAATAATGAATTCACGACTGATGTGGCACCAGCCTGCCTAACAAAATGGCCAACCCACATGGTGGCTCACAACTCGTAGTATACTGCGAGCCACCCGCCACCCCCAGATGCACACACCCACACACATACCGCTAATCCACCGCAACTACGAAGCATGTTAAATTAATTATCCTGCGGTGAACATATGTTACCAAAGGAGGGACATTTTAATTTCAAAAGAAACAAAGATCATTAAGACATTTTAGTACATTAATTGATCGATTTTCTACGGGTATAATGTGCAAAAATCAAATTTGAGCTACATGCACACATGACAGTGCACCTAAATGGATTGAGGTAAGCGCAATGCGGTACTACATTGAATTTTGCAAATGCAGATCCTCCGAGCAGTGCATGATAGCCACTGCGAAACAGGACGATGTCGAATATTAACTCCTCGCTTCGGAAGTTGTCTGGTGATCCGAAGACTACTTCTAGTGTGATTGAGCCCGTGCAATGGGCCTCTACACCTGGGATGACACCTTTAAAGGTGGTTTTGGTGGGTTTGATCCTCAAGGGATAGATACCCATTTTTCGCACTGTATGCTAATAGAGTAGGTTCAGGCTGCTGCCGCCGTCCATAAGGATTCGGGTGAGGTGAAATCCGTCGATGATAGGGTCCAGGACTAGTGCGGCGGATCCACCATGACGGATACTAGTGGGGTGATCCCTGCGATCGAAGGTGATCAGGCAAGCAGACCATGGGTTGAACTTTGGGGCGACGGGCTCCATCGCATAGACGTCCCTTAGTGCACGCTTCCGCTCCCTCTTGGGAATGTGGGTTGCGTATATCATGTTCACTGTCTTCACTTGTGGGGGGGAACCCCTTTTGTCCTCCCGTTTTCGGTGGTCGGGGCTCCTCCTCGTCATCACTATGCAGCCCCTTGTCGTTGTTTTCAGCATTTAACTTGCCAGCCTGCTTGAACACCCATCATTCTCTGTTGGTGTGATTGGCTGGCTTGTCGGGGGTGCCGTGGATTTGACATGAGTGATCCAGATTGCGATCCAAACTGGACGGACCCGGAGTACTTCTTTTAAATGGCTTTTTCCGCTGACTGGATCTAGAGCCTTTCCGGCATTGACTGCCGTATCCTTGGTGTTATCACCGTTATTGCAGCGCTTTGGTCTGTTACGATGTTGTCTGTCGTTGGCATATTTGGTATCCGAAGTGCCCGGATTCCTTGATGTGTTATTGCTTCGAGCCAACCAGCTATCCTCGCCCGCGCAAAAGCGGGTCATGAGTGTCGTGAGGGCTGCCATAGACTCCGGCTTCTCCTGGCCAAGGTGGCAGGCAAGCCACTCGTCACGGATGTTGTGCTTGAATGCCGCGAGGGCCTCTGCATCCAGATAATCGACAATATGGTTTTTCTTAGTCAGGAACCGAGTCCAGAATTATCTGGCCGATTCCCCTGGCTGCTGAGTGATATGGCTCAAGTCATCAGCATCCGGTGGTCGCACATAAGTGCCCTGGAAGTTGTCAAGGAATGCGTCTTCCAGATCCTCCCAACTACCGACGAAGTCTGGTTGCAAGCTATTCAGCGAATGCCGAGCTGGTCATTTGAGTTTTAGCGGGAGGTACTTGATGGCATGTAGATCATCACCACGAGCCATGTGGATGTGAAGTAGGAAATCCTCAATCCATACGGCGGGATCTGTTGTACCATCATATGATTCGATATTTACGGGTTTGAAACCCTCCGGGAATTCGTGATCCATAACTTCATTAGTGAAGCATAGGGGGTGTGCGGCGCCTCTATGCCGGGCTATATCCCGATGCAGTTCATATGAATCTTGTCTGTTTTATTCGGCCCGGCAAGATTTTCTTTTGGCGTATCCGGCGCGACGATCATCGTCCCGTGTTGGCGCGCGTGCCCGTGACCCGTCTATTGACCTTGCATGTTTTGCCTTACTATCCAATACGTCTCGCAGGTCCCGTGTGTTGCCCCGAGCCTTAGTATTTTGGATTGAGTGGCAGCGGGGTGCAGGCTGAACTTCAGGCTGAAATGCCTCTTTGGCTCAGCCACATAGTGGCCGGTCAGCCGCATCGTACACTGGTGCATGGGGTTTCAATGCTTCCTCCTCGAGGTGAGGTAGCAACCTGCATTTTGGGTAACTCTTGGAGGGGCGCTCGAGTTCGTATTCCTCGGCCGTAAGGACTTCAGTCCATCTGTCTGCTAGCAAGTCTTGATAAACTTGAAGTTGTTGTTGCTTTTTCTTCAGGCTATTTGCTATGGCCATAAGCCGGCGCTTGAACCGCTCTTGTTCGATGGGGTCCTCAGGCACGATAAATTCTTCATCGCTGAGGCTCGCCTCGTCTTCAGAGAGAGGCATGTAATTGTCCTCCTCTGGTTCTCCATCTACTGCCTGCTCCGGAGGGCTGGCTTGTTCATCCTCCAGCTCTACGTCGTGCTGGAGGGGATTGTCTTCGGCGCTATCCAGAGTGTTATTATCTCCTGTGCCGGTATCACTACCTTTGTTGTGGTGGGACTTAGAGCGGCGCCGCTGATGTCGGCGCTTCGGTTGCTTCTTGGAGGGGTCATCCTCCGCTGTCTCGTCGCCATTGCCTTCTTTAGGGGTGTCCACCATATATATGGCGTATGATGATGTAGCAGTCCAGCGCCCTATGGGCGGTGGTTCCTGCTCGTCTCCTGCATGGTCGTCCATACCGTCGATGTCTTCGGAGTCGAAGTCGAGCATGTCGGTTAAATCGTCAACAGTGGCTACTAAGTGGGTGGTGGGTGGGCAGCGAATTTCTTTGTCGTCTACATCCCATTCTATCCGGACATAGTTCAGCCAAGGTTCTCCTGACAGGGAGAGGGACCTTAATGAATTTAGCATATCGCCGAAGGGCGAGTGCTGAAAGATATCCGCGGAGGTGAACTCCATGATCGGCGCCCAGTCCGATTCGACGGGCACGGATGTAAGCGGCTCGGAGTCTGTGACCGGAGGTGAATCTAGTGGTTCGGCGACACGGCTCTCGTAAGGGGTGAAGTCAGTATCCGGCTCCATCGCCACTGAGGGTGCGGTCTCCATGGCGGGGTCTATCCCTCCGCTCTCGGATGGCGCGATTTTCTCCGGATTGACGGCTGGAGTAGTTGCAGATGCGATCTCCCGAACATTGTCCGACGATAGAGTTACGTCGTGCTCGTCGTGACTGTGTGGCGCACCTGACACAGGCTCGAATCCTTCGAAGATCAAGTCTCCGTGGACATCGATAGTATAGTTTAAGTTTCCGAATCTGGCCTGATGGCCAGGGGCGTAGCTCTCGATCTGATCCAAATGGCCAAGCGAATTGGCCCGAAGTGCGAAGCCGCTGAATACAAAGATCTGTCTGGGGAGGAAAACCTTACCTTGGACCGCATCGCTACCGATGATCAAAGGAGCCATCAAGCCTTATGGTGATGACACAGTGGAACTCTCAATGAAAGCACCAATGTCGGTGTCAAAACCGGCGGATCTTGGTTAGGGGGTCCCGAACTGTGCGTCTAAGGCAGATGGTAACAGGAAGCAGGGTACACGATGTTTACCCAGGTTCGGGCCCTCTTGATGGAGGTAATACCCTACGTCCTGCTTGATTGTTCTTGATGATATGAGTATTACAAGAGTTGATCTACCATGAGATCGTAGAGGCTAAACCCTAGAAGCCAGCATATGGTATGATTGTATATGCTATCCTACGGACTAAACCCTCCGGTTTATATAGACACCGGAGGGGGCTAGGGTTACACAGAGTCAGTTACAAGGGAGGAGATCTACATATCCGTGTTGCCTAGCTTGCCTTCCATGCCAAGGAGAGTCCCATCCGGACACGGGACAAAGTCTTCAATCTTGTATCTTCATAGTCTCATAGTCCGGCCAAAGGATAGAGCCGGCTATCCGGAGACCCCCTAATCCAGGACTCCCTCACTCGCTGCATAGTGTCATCAGGATGCGTGCGAGTAGCTGTGTGAAACTTTGGTAGGCATGCCAGCAGCCCGATGCGCAGGCTCGCCGGGAGGCGAGCCATCAGTTTGACCCCCGCCCACCTCTCTCCCACAACTCCCACAACTCCATATTAATGGTGCTCCCGAGCGGCCGCACCCCCATCATCGCCACACACACAATCCTCTCTCTCTCTCTCTCTGCTTGCATCCTCAACCCTGCTCTCAGCCCTCAAAGCCGTCAGTGTATGAGGATGTTGCTGAAGCGCCCCATCGGAGGGAGTGGCGGCGTCGGGGATGCTAAAGCACCGGAGGGCGACATGGAGATGGATAAAGAGGTTGCCGTCATCGCCGACGAGTTATCACTACACCCTGACATCGTTGAGCTTCCACATTCGGAGGCAGAGTTCCACACCGAATCTGGTGACGACTGCGGCGAAGACTCCGACGACCACTCCGGTGACGACTCCGACGACAAGGACAGCTTGTTAGTCATCTATACCCATTTATGTGTCGAATAGATCATAGGGTTTCTCTTGTTACTTCCGCCTCCCCCTTTTTGGAATATAAATCCTATGGCTATGTTCTTCCAATCCATGAAATTTGAGTAAGTTTCGTTAGATCTGTGTAGTGTATTGATTGTTTGAATGGTACAAGTGATAAGTGATTAGTTGTTTCATCTGTGCAAATGATTTCTGCTAATAATCCAACTAGGGTTAGTGTTCTTGCTAATAATTCCTAGCCAGGACTTGAGAATTGATTTTGAATGACCTGCATATGTTTGTGCCATTATTTTCTTCAAGATTTGGATGTACATAGACGATTGTGCTTAAAAATCGAACCATAATCTCCGGATATGTATAAATAAATATCCATAAATTCCTAATCCTACTTCACGGCATGTAAACATTGATTTGATGCCAAATTTGTTTTACTGTTTGTATTGGTGTTGTCTGACGATGTGGACAGCGAGGATGAAGATGGCCAGAGGAGGTATCGAGAAAGCATAAAAGGCGTATTAGGACCGGGAACGGCGGCTATCGATATGCATTTTGCAACCACGAGCTTCATGACGTGTATCTAAGTGTTCTGGCGCATGCAAGAGGATGGGACGTTGGCTCCTTCAAGCAGAAGTATTCTCATAGGGTGGCGTACGACGCGTACGCCGAGTACCTGGAGAAGCTTCAGGATCTTGCCAGCATGTGAGATGAGATGTGGGATCGAACTATGTATGCTTGAGTATGCGTAATGACGGTTGAACTATGTACTTATGGTTGAACTAGGCTTGTGTACGTGTACGCTTATTATCTATGTATGAGTATGTTTAATCTATGTTTACTTATGTCTAACCGTGGGATATGGATGCAATTAGTTCGGTTGATGGAATCTACCTCCATCTTGGTTTAGTGGTCCCCTTTATAATTTGTGTTAAATTTTGACCAAAGGTTTAACTGACAAAATGTTAGTGTAGGTCAGCAAAAATTATATCGTTGGATGGGTATTTGAGCATAGTGTTCAATGATATAATTTTTGGTGACATGCATAAACATTTCTTAGTTAAATATTTTGTCAAAGTTTGGTAAAAATTACAAAGGGGGCCAATAAACCAGGACGGAGGTAGTACGTTAATCACACACGGTTCCCAAAACTAGAACCGTGTGCAATGACTTTCATTTTGCCTATTGTGTCAAGCATACATGGTTGGCTCTAGCAAACCGTCGCCTCCAAAATTATTTGTGGGACAGAATACCCTAACCACCCAATTCAAAAAAGAAAAAAGAAAACCCTCACCATCCCCACGTCACAAAAACCCTCACCTCGCCCGCCACCCCCTCCGGTCCCCATTCACACCTGCACAAGCTCCTCCGCGTCTATGCATGGCACTGCCTATCACGGCGGTAACCACTTAGCTCGACGCCTGCCGCCGCCGCTTGGCTGCCGACAAAGCCCACCACATTTCGCCACTTCCACTTGCCACCGCCTCGCCATCGACTTTTCTCAACGCTGCTCGCGGTCAACCCAGCTCCGCTCGGTTGGGGAATCTGCCGTACTAAGGGTTCTTTCTCATGGACAACAAGGTAACTTATTTAATGAGATATCACTACAAAAAAAGACACATCTGTGACATTTTGGGCCGAACGATTTTTTTTCTGTCATACATATGACACTTCTATGACGATAATTGTGACAAAACCCGGTATCATCATAGATGTGGTGGGCTCCTACTTCTATGACAAAAAATCATGACAAAAAGTGGGATTTTCGTCCTGGGTGGGCCGGAGACGCAGTTGCATGACATTCTTTGGGCCGTCCATGATGGAAAAAACCGTGGAAGAAGCGAGGGCGAGGAAAATTTCAGGGAGTTCCCGGTTATGGTGGGAGGTCGGGGGCCGAGCGATGCACGTTTCTCTCATACACGTACGCGCGTGTGTGCGAGGCATTGGCTCTAATTGAACCCGAGCGAGGCGTTGGACTCTAACTGAACCCGAGCGATTGCACTGCAGGCTACGCGTTACGGAACCCGAGCGATCGATCGATGGCTATTAACTAATCCCGATCGAGCGATTCCTTCGCTACTGCTGCTAACTGAAGCCGATCGATTGGATGAACAATGAGTGTTGCAGGGGGGTTGGATGAACACTGATCCGTGGCGTTGCCTCTGGATGAACAGGACCCCGTGGTGTGGTGGAGGGCTGGATGGATAGTAGACGATGGAGGGGTGCCCGTGGAGGGGTGGTTGAACATGACCCTGTGGTGTGGAGGGCTGGATGAATAGTAGACGGTGGATGGGTGGTTGAACAGTAGCCGGTGGAGTAGCACGCGGTGGAGGCTGGATGAACAGGAGCCCGTGGAGTCCCGTTTTGCGGTACGCCACACCCCTCCCGATGAACAGTACCCCCGTTTCGACCGTAGGAGGTCCATTTCGTCCGTTTTGCAGTACGCCACACCCCTCCCGATCAACAGGACCCCCGTTTCGACCGTAGGAGGTCCGTTTCCTCCGTTTTGCGGTACGCCACACCCCTCCCGATCAATAGGACCCCCGTTTCGACTATAGGAGGTCCGTTTCCTTCGTTTTGCGGTACGCCAGACCCCTCCCGATGAACAGGATCCCGTTTCGAACGTGGCCGGTCGAACACAAGGCCGTTTCCTCCGTTCTGCGGTACGCCAGGCCTCATTTCCATCGCCTGTTCCATCCAAACCCTCTTGATGAACACGACCACACATTCCATTCTGACCCCAGCCGGTTGGCTCCCACGCGTTCCATTGCCTCCCGATGAACATGACGCATTCCATTGCCTCCCCATGAACACGACGCATTTTGTTGCCTCCCCATGAACACGACGACGACGTTGTTTCTCCGTTCTGACCCAGCCATGTACACGAGCCCTGGCCGTACGTATGCGCGAGTAGGCCTTCGAGACCCCGCCCGTATGTACACAGACGTGGCCGTATGTTCTTTCTTGCACCCTGGACGTTGTACGTACATGTACATGCTACGTGCGCGCCTCTACTACGACACGTGCGCGCCTCTACTACGACACGTGCGCGCCTCTACTATGACACGTGCACGCCTCTACTACGACACGTGCACGCCGCTACATCGACCAGTATGTGCGTACACATTCGCGACCAGAATGACAACGCTACGTACGCTTCGACTAGGAGGGTCCCGACTGTCAGGCACTTCCTTGCCTGCGAAGATGTAGCTAGTGGGTCCCAGCAGTCAGGGGGAAACGTTTTTTTTTTGCGAAATACAGTGGCCCATCCGGTGGGTCCCAGCTGTCAGGTGGAGGAATCATTATTTTCCGCGTAATAAGGAGGCACTTCCTTGCTGCGACCGTGGACCCAGCTGTCAACCTCTCCACGTACAGTCCACGTCCGATGGAAGTCGTTCCGTGACCACGTTGACCACGCCGCGCTGAGAGCACTAGGGCGGTGGACGATGGCGAGGCCTAGGAAGGGGACGACAGGGAGCCGGGGAAGACGCGGCAGTGGAAGCCCGTGCGGAGAGGAGTACGAGGGTTCACTGGTTCGGCTGCGGTGTGAGGCTGCCGTCGCCGCAGGGCCTGGCCAGCGGTGGGAATAGTAGCAGGCGGTGAGGCCTCTGCGGCAGCACAGCCGGGAACGGGAGGCAGGAGCATGCGGCATGACTGGCGCTGCTTTGGGCGGCTAGAGAAAAAGAAGACCAGAGGTTGAAGAAGCACGACGGCCGTTGGATGGACATCGTACGGTCACTGCAGCTAGAATCATTTATATTGACTAAGTTGACAAAGCCCTTGGTACGTCAACTTAGTAGGCCCACATGTCAGCTTCCGAAATGGTGCGCCCCAGATGTCAGGGGGAGGAATCATTTTTTGGGCGGGTGAAGCTAGAATATCCGAGATTGAAGAAGAAGCACGGAATCCGTTGGATGGACATCCAACGGCCACTGCTACTAGAACCGTGTGTTTACTATAAGTTGACAAAGCCTTGCATACGCGTCAACTCTATTTTTTAGGGGACGCGTCAACTTAGTAAGGCCAGAAGTGTGTGGCAGAGAACTTATAGCCCATTTGAGATTTGTAAGAATGTGTAGCCCATTTTTGAATTCTAATGGAATTTACTACATCCCATTTATAGTTTGTTAAAAGTACAGCCCATTTCAACCAACCGTTCAAAACAGAATTCAATAAAAATTACCACATTTTGATGGGATCCAAAATATTTTTATCCCGAAATTTCTAGTCAGATTAAATACAATTTCAATATAAATTAATATTACGTAAAAATCCAATGAAACATTGCGCTCGCAACAATTAATGAAATTAAAATTTTCAATATCCAAAAATAATATTTTATAAAGTAATCACGTGTTTGGTGCATTTTTTATAGTTACTGCCTAGTTTTTATAATTACATCCCATTTATTATTTCTTAAAGCCCATTTTCTTGTTAAGCCTAATGCATCCCTCCTAGGAAAGATTTGCAGCCCAGCGGGGCGGAGAATAGCAACTTGACCTTGCCTAGGTATTCCTAAAAAAAGTATAGCTGGGCTAGCCATTTTCAACTTGAAAAAATTAATATTTGGGCTGGATATCTGGCCTGGGCTAGACGAGCCACAGCCCGCCCAGTTAATACCTGCAGCGATGTTTTCGTTGTTGTTCAGAGGAGAAAAATTAATATCTAGGCTAAACATCGAAAAACTCTATAGTGCTCACACCTCAAAAACACAAATATTGCTCGAGCTGCTTGGTCCCAGCTGTCGGCCGCTTCTTGTGCAATTCTCTAGTTTATTGACTACTCCCTCCTTTCCGGTTTATAAGGCTCAATTCAAAAATCTCACCAACCAAGGTAGATGATGAGTGGTGGAATATTTTTTGTAGTTTGCAAAAGTACCCAATTAATGCTCTTGTTTTCCTCAAACAATTATGTTTACGAATGCATTAATTGCAATGCATGCATGCATAAAGTGCATGCATTGGTCAGTTTTCTCTTAATACTTCCATGCAATGATTTAATGCACCTTGAAGTCTGAACATGTGATGGGGAACAACCAAATTGAGCCTTATAAAATGGAAAAACTAAAATTTTAAGATAAGCCCTATAAACCGGAAAGGAGGGAGTACTACATAGGTTGACAATGGTGTGGGACCGTGATGTCAGGAAACCAGGAGGAAGCAAAATAAATTATAGTTATATATATATATATATATATATATAATAAGGAGGAACTTGCATACGTGAGGCTATGGACCTGGTGGGTCCCCATTGTCATCAACTCCAAGTAAAGTCATCTCCTCGCCCGCGCGCGCTTTCCGCCCGAAACAGTCAGCGCCGCCCTCCCCGCTTCCCGGTGCAGGCGATTGCTCCGCGTTCAAACGACACAAGTGCCGTCCGTCCATCCATCTGCCGCCCACATTAATGATATGCGGTTGCCGAGGCGGCTACTCCGGCTCCACACGCCCGTCCCTCCGCCCGCCCACCATTGCTATATAAACTGTTGCGCCGGCCATAGCCGCAGTCATCCGCATCCATTCCCTTTCTCCTGTCCACACCACTACTGCCCGCCATGGCTTCCTTGCGCTCCAGCGCTCTTTGGGATGGGCGGAGGACGGACCACAAGGAGATGGCAGCCATTGCTGTCGACCGGCTGGCCGGCAGGCAGCCGGAACACGACGACATCCCAATGGAGAACATGGTAGTCGACGATCCGGCGCCAAGCCCCTCCTCCGCGCCATCCTCGCCAGTGCATTGCACCATGACCATTGGCGAGGCCCGTGCCCAATATATGGACAGGGTGAGGAAGATGCGTGAGGAGCAGTTCCGGGAGGCGCTGGCCGACGCCGCCTACAACCACCATCTCCTCGAGGAGCACCTGCAGGCGGAGGAGCAGATCGCCACGGAGCGAGCGGAGCAGGAGGCGCTGCTCGACTCGTACCGCTCCGCCCGCAAGGGCCGCCTCGAGTGCTGGCGGTACCGCATGTAGGTGGCGGAGGTTGCGGCCGCCTATAAAGAGGCTAGCAAAGAGGGCAATGAAGCGGGCGAGGCGCTGTTTGGCGAGACCGAGGACGAGGCAGAGGACAATGCCAGCTCCGACGAGTCCCTGCTCCATTGGTGTCAACGAGGCTCTACTCCACCGAGGCCCCGCAGCGCCAACAACGAGGCAAAGGACACCGCCGGCTCCGCGAGGCCCGACCCCGCCAACAATGAGGCAGAGGACACCGCCGGCTCCGCCGAGGCCCCGCCCCGCCAACAACGAGGCAGAGGACATCGCCGGCTCCACCGAGGCCCCGCCCTGCTGCCAACGAGGCCGCACCACACAGAAAACGAGGAAGAGTAGAACACGGTAGGTCGCCGCCGCTCGGGTCCAAGTAAGACCACTGCTGCTACCCTCCGGTTGAAGCCAAGCTAGGCGGGTTGACCATTGACGGCCGGTTAGCTTCTTGGGGATGACGTGAAGTCGGAGAGCTGCACTGGAGAAGAACGCTCCTTCTACTTAACTGCTGGTGTAGTTGGCTGACTGACACGTGGGCCCAACAGACCACATGTCAGTTACGCAACTTCACCTGCAGTTAAGTCACTTAAGCTTCTGTTCGGCTCAGCGGGACACAGGTGGGTAGCTTTGGTTAATTAATTATACCTCCAGCGCACCCCTTTTTAGGTGAAGAATGTATGAAATGTAATAAAATTCGGCATGTTTATATGAAATCCGACCATGTATGAATGAATTTATTTCGATTAGTTCGAATTCCTGTATCACTAGCATTGGATGAACATGCAAAACAATACGTACTAGCATTAATCCCAGGGTGATCACCTCGTTTGCAGCAGTGTCACATGTACTCCCTCCGGTCCTTTCTAGTATGCATACAAGTTTTGTCTGCAGTTCTGCAGTCAAAGTATCTCTACTTTGACCAATCTTATACAAAAAAGTATGCACTTTCACAATGTGCAAAGTAAAAAGGAACAGAAGGAGTACAAAGAGTTTGAGCAGCTTTTTAACGTTTTTGTACATTGCAATTAAACACACAGGCTTGGCAATTCATAGAGAACATTCAAAACAATATGATTATGCATCTTAGTGACTCACATGTTAGAGGCAATATTTACTTCACAACTAATGAATAAAGAAAAAATGATCGACGCTGCTGACAGCAAAGGGCGTCCCATTCGAAAATATCAAACGCATGTCTTGCTAAAATCAATGAGAAAAATTTGACAAGGTTGTCCCATCCCAAAATATCAAATGCCTATGATTGTGGAATGGGCAGGGTTTGCCATCAGTTTGGACATTGACATGGCACCTCGTGCTAAATAAACCAGCTGTTCTTTTGGTGCAGTCCCACCAAAATCAACCAAATTCACGCGTAGCTTGTATGATTTCGCCCTTATATGTTGCAACGCCTTGAACTTATCGGCAACTCCTTTCTTATGGTGGAAATTAATGATTCGATGTATTCATGAATATTTTGTGCAGTTCCCATTGAAATCAAGCTGAGCACCCCTGTTTGCACAAATACAGAAAGTGATTAGTATAAAGAAAACTGTAATATAAATTGACAGTTTCAACAGGCACATACATGGTCCGTGTAGAGCACACTTTTAGAAAAATGGAACTCACCAGAAAGAATCCTAGAACAACATTGTACTCACACATCACATGAAAAAGATGGAGATTTGTCAGTCCTTCTGAGCTGAAGTTAGTTTGGTCTTGTGGGGAGTAATGTAACCTTCCTTCAACTGCTCCTTCTGATGAGAAGATAGACAGGGCTTCTTCATCCTAGCATAATCGGAACTATTCACTTCACGTACTCCATATTCTTCTTCAGAGGAAGATGATCTTGTTGTGCAAAGACAAGAGGACTACTAAATGCTAGCATCCCTGTTTGCTCGAAAAAAAGGAAAGGAAATATTTAAAATAGCACAGATGAAGCACTTCTCAAGGACAATACCACTTTTTTCATGATAGTATCTAAACAGTAGCACAACACCAATAGAGATGACAAAGCTCAATCATATGGATGAAATCAGTGGGCGAGTACCAACCTTTGTCAGGAGGCTTATTGTGTAGAGCATACAGATGAAGCACTTCTCCGGAACCATCTGTTGCTATCTACGGTGGTGGCCATGCTTACTATATACTCCTCTATTAGTTTAATGTTTCCAACATCTTCTTGTGCAGTTCCACTAAAATATATGGTATCTTATCTTCAAAGAAGATCCCTGTTTGCACAAGTTGAGATAATTACATATTACATTAAGAGTGGCATCAAATCAGTGTCAAAACAATTGCTCGTTCCAGCCATAGCAATAAATTAAGATGCAAAACTATATCATTACTTGTGTCATCACAGTTCCAGTGCTTCATTACAGCACCGGGAGTTGATTTTTGTTTTTCTTCCACTTGTTCTTCCCCTTCATCACTTGGTTCAATAACAGCCAAGCTTCACCTTCAATGTAAGATTTGGCATGTCAATTAGGGAGCACAAGTATAGTACTAAACTTAATTTTCTGATGAAAGTGGCAAAATACGGGCCAGCAGTTGTGAAATATCCTTATCTTACCTCAATGGGATATTATGGTGCACATACAGATTGGAAGTCTTGTCTCCATTTGTGTAGTTCACTAAAATCAAGCAACATTATCGTACAAGTAGCACAACATATGAAAGCGCACTGCAGAATCATGTGAAAGAAGGCTAGTACTGACCTCTCATGATGCAGAATTCAAACAACTCACAAGAAGAAGATCTGAACCAAATTCACCTTAACGGATAGGAAGTAAGATCTCCTCTTGTGCAGTTCCACTAAGATCAACCAATCAAGCAACGTTGTCGGTGTGACATTTTGGTTGAACTGCAGAAAACACTCTTAAAACAAAAGTGTTTTGTGCAGTGCAACAAAACGTCACAATGGCAACGAGGTGAAGTAGATAACCCTGTTTACACAGAGGTGCAAAGGAAACAATTAGTGGTCAATAACGGTGGATGACACAGAAGCCAACAAAAAGAAGCATCTACCTTATCTAAATGGGAAAGAAAGGAAGACAGTAGCATTTCTCAAACGGTGGCATTGATTAATATTAACATAGAGATTATATTAACAATAAAATTCATTAAACATGTAATTTGCTTTTTACTGTGGCATTGCATCAATTTTCCAGCGGCATTATTAGAGGGTGTTTGTTTACAGGGACATTTTGGTGTAGGGACTAAAAAACTCCGTGTCAGTCCCATCTAAACCAAACAGGAGGGACTTTTAGGGACTACAAGTGGGCATTTGGGACTAAAGAAAGAAGACCTCGAGGGAGTCTTTTTGGGACTTTTTCCAACAGTTGCCCCTGCCACGCATCGCACCTTGTCTCTATTAGTTCATTACTAGGGGTAACATGGTCTTTTAGCATGTCATTTAATAACCGCTAGTCCATGTTTAGTCCCTGGGACCAAGCAGGTAGGGACTAGGTAGTTTTTAACCAAACAGGGCCTTAGATTAACAACAGCTAATGAGTTGCATGGGACAGTGGATGCACCAGCACCATGTGCATCTACCGATGTACTGTGGGCATGCACAGTCTGTTGCAACAAAGAACAAACAACCAATGAGCATATTTGTGTTGGTCCCAGTTTTGTAATCTTTAGACACCTTTCCCTATGTGAGCGCAGCAAATCTAGTCCTGCTCAAACTCTACAGCCTTGTCCCCTCCTTTCCTTTTTGAACTAGTACTTTCGCCCCTTCCTTTCCTCTTTGAAGCACGTCCTAGATTTATGCGATAGAACTTTCCCCACTACTTTCCCCCGTTCCTTTCCTCTTTGAACCACGTCCTAGATTCATGCTATACAACTTTCCCCCTTCATTTCCTCTTTGAACCGCGTCCTAGATTCATGATGTATACAACTTTTCCCACTACTTTCCCCCACTCCTTTCCTCTTTGAACCACATCCTAGATTCATGGTATACATGCAGCTATAGCAATGCATGTGGAGTAAGTAAATTATACCTTAAGGTTCTTGGGGCGTGGTTCGGTGGGCGACGGGATGGCGGCAAAGAAGAAGGGGTGGAGGCCCTCCCGCGCCGCCGCTGGGTAGAAAGTGAACAGTTGCACTAGTAGTCCCTCGCCGACGGCGACAACGTTAAGCCTCCTTCCCTTCCTGGTGGACGGATCCTGTCGGCTCTTTGAGCAGCAGTGAGGGGAGAGAGAGGCCAACGAAGTCTTGTTTAGATCTGGAGAGGGCGAGAGAGTGTGAAGAGAGCAACAACTCCCTCTATTCCAAATTACTCATTGACGAAATGGATTTATCTAGAACTAAAATATATCTAGATACATCCATACCTGCGACAAGTAATTCGGAACGGAGGGAGAGGGCGAGAGAGTGTGAATAGAGCAAATACAAGCGCTGAGGCTCCAGCGTGTATATATATACTTGAGAGAGAGTGTGAAGCATGCAAACCCTAGAAAACATTTTGACCAGTCAAAGAATCCTCCTGGCACAAATTATGCTCAAGTGTAGTTATCGAACCCGAGACCTCAAGTTAGAAGGTGCAACGGGACCAACGTGCGTGCGTGTGTGTGTGTGTGTGTGTGTTTAACACCATGTGTGTGTTAGAGAGAGCGACAGATCAACCTACTCCTACAGAGAGATGTTGTGTAGTGTACGATTTTAGCCACGAGAGTCGGTGCATCCTATCATTTACGGGCATGTCTAGTAGGGACATGCGGACAATTCCCACGCCCGCTCCTGACCAGCCTAGCCCACCCAAAGCCCCTCCATCTCCCCCGCGCGCTTCCTGCCCGAAATGGTCAGCGCCGCTCCAAAGAATTGGTGCCGCATTAATGCACGGGCAGAGCAGACGCGACCTCTCATTGGCGCAAGAGTGATGGTTACTTCTGGGTCTATGTGATTTGATGGCTCATTAGTCTTTATTACTGTGGTGGTAGGATTGCTAGATGTCCCACGCTTTCGACGAAAGGAGGTACTACTACTAGATTACAATTTTCTCCATTCTTAAATCGGAGGCGTGCAAGAGCACTGAAAACACACAGGCTCAGTGATTACATGTCCCACCTCACACTATCACCGTGCGACACCTAACTCTTTACATAGTACTCCCTCCATTCCTAAATATTACTAGATGAGTCCCCGCGCGTTGCCGTGGAACAGCGGTATATCTCTCTGCGCAAAATTATCGATTTCATAGAACTAAAAAAACTCTATAACCACATGACAAATGTGGTAGCCAAACTAAATAAACTCCCATCATCATTTATATCATCCCACGTAAGGAAAAAAGATCAGCCAACTCCTACTGCATAATGGGATTATATTTTTCTTTTTGACATGTAAATGGGACTTAAAATCTCACTTACATGCATGCTACCGATGCATGCTTGCATGCAGACATGTTGATGTGATTTAAAACCCACTCACATGCATGTGCCATGGTATTTCTGCATGCTTGCATGTGGCTTAGTGCGGAGCCTCTCAACGTCTAGATCAGACGGCTATTATGGACTGATTTACTTCATCTAACAGCTACATCAATTTTGATGATGTGGCTCAAGTAGAGGATAGAGAATTCCTAGTAGAGGGGCTAGCTATTACTAGTAGATAAGTCTTTGTAGAGATTCCACTACATATGGAACAAAATGAATGAATCTACACTTAAAATGCATCTAATATACATCCGCATGTGGTTCATGGTGAAATCTCTACAAAGACTTATATTTAGGAACGGGGGAGATGGCGTACTAAGCAAGCTTCTCCTCGTTCTGCGAGTTGACGGGACACATCAAAAGTACTCCAGTGTATAGAGCCTTGCCTCTAAGGTAGGCCCCACATGGTTTGCCTGTTCTTTTAACATAACACGTCAAGTCGCAATTTGTTTGTTCACTCGTGGTAGACGATCCTCCCTCCACCAAGTGGACAACCAGTACACGTGCCAAATTACCACGTGGGCTGCCTTTTTCGTACAGAAATGAGCTCCATAGTGTACCCGCGCGGGTGTGGTTGGGAAAGAGACGGGAGTACGTGCGCCGTGCATGCACCTCTTCTCTTCGTGCAAGTCCCCCAACTACGTGGGTGTGTGTGAGAGATACAAAACCGCGTTCATGAGTGTTTTTTGTTTTGGGGTGGGGTGGGGTGGGGGGTTGATTTCGTGAATTATTTGTGGGAATATGTGTCGATGACATCTCAAACAAAATTTTGCATGCAATGTGTGTGAAATGGAGGCCTATCCATATCATACATAGAGGGTCGGGCAATCCACAAGAAGAGAGGGAGGGGTCATAGTTATCGATAGAGTCGAAGAGAGGATCAAGTGGGTGGGTGTGAGATCGATGAAGAGAGCCATCAAAATTGTGTGTGTGTGCAAATCAAAGATATAGGGCGACTGGCCTAACGAAACGTTAGAGGGCACATGTCAAGTTTGTGTGTGGCAGGGAGACATGACTAGAGCGCTCGATATGTGTAGGCGGAGGCCTAACTATAGAGGTAGAATGACTCGTATATGTGTTGAGAAGGAGAGACCCAGCTATGTCTTGAGGGAGATCGGTGGACATCCATACATAACTGAAGGACGGGAAATATGATGGGACAGAGAGTGACAGGAGAGAGGGAGGGAGGGAGAGGGAGGGAGGGAGAGGGGTAGAGTGCTGGATGGGTGATGGAGTTGCCTCTCGAAGATGGTGGGAGAGGCCTACTAGACAAACTGAGGGTGGAACTGCAATGTTATCAATAAGAGTGGGGATGTGTTTCTGTGTGTGCCTGTGCGTGATAGATCTGTCGAGACGCATCCATGGATGATGAAGGGGAACCATGTGTTTGGTAAGCAAACCTAACTAGATCGGTAGATCAATTGTTGTTTGTCGGAGGAAGGGAGAGACACAACTAATGAGGTAGATCGATTGACATGTGGGTAAAAACGAGTTATAAGGACCTAGCTAGCTATATGTATAGCGAGAGATCGGTCAGTGTACGTCCATTTGTTAGAGGCAAATAAGGCCCAGCGAGACGGATAGACAGAGAGAATGGAGCTAGGAGATGGTGCGAGAGGCCCAACTACTAGCTAGATACGGGGAGGAGTGTGCGGTTGTGAGATCGATGAAAAGAGGGGTGAGAGTTTACACGTGTGTTTGACCGTATGAGAGACACGAGGCAAGGACACATAAAGGAGGAGATTGAAGGTGTGTGTGTATGTTGTAGGCAGGCATCGCTGGAGAGGTTTATCGATTGTTGTGTGTCAGAAAGGAGTTGTGGAGACTCTGGGAGAACAACCTAAAGAAAAAAATGAATGTGCCCGGTGTATAGAATGCCGAGGGAGGGGGAGGGCGAGGAGGGCGTGTGCATGCACGAGAGGAAGTTAGTAGTAGCTACAAAGGTTAGAGGATTGTGTGGGTGTAAGCGACTAACAAAGATCATAATTTGATATGAAAGTGGATTCATATATTTGAATAGGATATCATAGTGTTCTAAACATTTCATGCATGAATATAGCGGTGATACATGTGTTGTGCACATGTTATACCATAATGTGATAATGCATGGCGTTTGCAACTCGCAGCTAAATGCCGAACAATCTAAACCATAATATACATCAAACAATCTCACATTTTATTTGAATTTGTGATAATGTGTGGCGTTTGTAGCTTACAACTAAATATCGAACAATCTAAAATATTATATATCGAACATTCTCACATTTTATTCGAATTTGTGGTAATGTGTGGTGTTTGCAACTCACATCTAAATACTTGTAGGCGTAGGGGGCGGGGCACCATACATAATGTGATAAACACATTATACATATGAGACATGGTTTAGATTATGAAGATCTAGCTAGAGCTAGAAATGTAATGTGACTTGAAATCAAAATAAAGTGGATTCAAAAAATCTAGTTCGAGTTCATATAGTACACATAGTTCATATGTAACTCGAGACTAATCATGTGGTGTGCTGTGAAGATAATACACAAACGATGGTTTAACTTGACAATAATGATGATTGTAGATCTTATTAAAACAGATAAACAAATTCAAATGCTTTGACTTCACAACAATCATTACTATAGATCTTATTCAAATAGAGAAACGAATTCAAATTTAGTTCATATTGAAGTGGTAGTATATACGTTTGGAATGCACTAAAATGTTCATTTGAGTAGTAGGTTGCATGCATTATACACGTAGCGAAATATTTTAATTGAACATAACATGAATTCAAAGTTTTGAATGACATTTGTAGTGCGCATTGATTTGGTACAGTACACGTTAGGCTTGTCCGGAAATTTCAACACGCGCCTTGTTAGCCTGAAATATTTAAGATATATCTGTGTCTCGTTGTGCTCCGCCAACTCCCTCCATCTCAACCCGCGCCTTGCTATTCCGAAATTACAACGCGTGCGAAAACTCCCACCTCCTGTGAAATCCCGACACGTGAAATGCCCGTGGTACAACTGAACCGAAAGAACCGTCTCAAATCGGTGGGGGTACTTTCGTAACTTACCCCACATTTCGAACAAGCGCGTCTCTAAGCCATGGTTCCCCACTGCCATCCCATCATCCCACCCATTCATACACCGAGGCCGTGAAAACCCGCGATGAAACCCCACACCCTGCTACGTCCGCCACCCAGCCAGAGCCTCTTCCCCGACGACGTCGTCCACAGCAACACCTTGACGTCCCTCATCCACCATACCGGATGAGGATCCATCATCATTCTCATCGTGCCGCCGGTTCAACCATCCCATCCTCCACCTCCAAGGAGCTGCCCTGACGTTCCCCTCGTCTTTCGCGCCACCTCCATTCCCACACCGCCGTCTTCACCTGCACCACTTGAAGAGCATCATCATCACCGTTTCCTCGGATGAAGCTGCGGCCTAATCGGCGCCACCAAAGAGGTTGTACACTAATCGCCGCATTTTCTTCTTGATTCGATCTCACGGTGCTGCCGGTGCTCGGTCCCGAGCCGACACGGCGCGGCTCCATCCACGGCAGCGTCGCCGGCCACTTCCTCCACGACGTCGCTCCCTCGGCGGCGACGTCCACATCAGTAGGAGCTGCTGCTGCTTTAGCTCTCGCTCGCGCTGCTGCTCTGCTCTTGCTCTCGGTCCCCTGCCTGGTCTGCTCTTGCTATTGCTCTTGCTCGCGCCGCTGCTCTCGCTCTTGCTCTTGCTTGCGATGCTGCTCCGATTTAGCTACACGTCATTCGACTGAATCGACTTTTGGGTCAGTCGATTTTCAGGGGGTGGCGGGGGGGCTCGCCGGGGTGAAGGAAGAACTAGCCGCAGCAGGGAGGGGGGCTCGCCGGAGTGGTACCCCACTATCTATCTTAGGGTTCAGGATGGGGGCGGTGGTCGCCGGCGGTGGCAGCGCGTTGGCGGGGCGGTGGCGTGGGGATCGCCGGAGAAAAAGCTCGGCACAGGGGGGCCTAGAGGGATAGCCGGGGCGGCGGCGGACCGGCGGTGGGGAGTGTTTTCGGGGTGGGCGGGGCGGCGCACCGCCGGCCGCGGGCGGCTGGGGGCTGCTGTTTGGCCGGTGGTGGCTGGCGGCTCAGGGGGGTGGAGGTTGAAGATGAACCGCATGCCCTTGATTTCGTATCCAAAGGCTGCAAAATCGACTGACTAGAGATGAAAAAGTCAGTCGACCGACGTGTAGCCTCACCTTGCTAGTGTGTTCAATTTCAACAGCAAAATTCAGTTTCGACGGCAAAATTTAGTTTCGACAGTTAAGTTTAGTTTCGACAGTTAAGTTCAGTTTCGACAGTTAAGTTCAGTTTCAATAGTTAAGTTTAGAGATGAGCGGTTGATGTATTTTACATCTAGCACTTTGTGGTTATGTATTTTATGTCATGTATTGGAGATGCTATTAGAATTCCACTCAGGTTAACGTTGTCCGTTGTCTCTCTTGTCCTGCTTCAGCCTCGGCGTCGTACAACTTACCGGAGCTGATCCAACGACGAAACCCTCCATCACAACGGAGCAGTACCTCGGGCTCCATCTCCAGACACCTAAGATCTTCTTCCCCTCCTCCGACAGCAAAGTCAGCCGGAGCATCCTCACCGGCCAACCCAATCACGTTGTGATCGACATGGCTTCGCCAAAGAGGATGTACACTTGTTGCATCTCTTTTTTACTCTACATGTTATATATATTGTCTACTGAGCACACAAATTTGTTCCTTTAGTGTCTCCTTGAAAAAAAACGTAGGAATTTTAATTTTCACTTGTCCTCCTTTTCAAATTCCTATTCATGAAGCACAAGACTAAGAGATAGTAGCATAATAGCGTTATAGCCGCACATTTTCTTGTGGTTTGACTTAATCTCACCATGCTTCTTTGCATCCTGTGATCTTCCAATTGTTGTGAATCAAACACCCAGATTGGCAGAAATCCTGTGTTTTTAAATTTTCTGTTTTGCACGTGCATTCCTATCCTATTCCTGTCTATTTCCTATCCCTGCATTGTTGGAATCCTCCAATTCAAACGAGCCCTTACAGAATTACTTCTCTTACAGATAGTTGTCAAAGAAAACCTTGCGTGGTTTGTCCCGCTCCTGCTGCGCCGTTGTCCACCCCAGCTCAGTTGCTCCAACGACAGAAGGGTCCAGCACAGCAGGGATCTAGCCTCCAGACTGTCTTTCGCCGCCTCAGATCTTCTTTCCCGCCACTGGCAGCCATGAAAACTTCATTACAATCATCAACTGAGTAGATGACCTCGAGGACTACACAGGTCCGCAAGAGAGGTCGCACTCTTTCGTGCCTGCTTACGTCATGCATCGCTTAATATTACATGCTACTTTATCGTCCTATTCACCGATCAGACTCTGAGTCAGCTCCAAACTAATGGTCAAACTTGAGTTTTTAAATGGTTGTGGGGTACATATCGGGGCCGCTATCAATAGTATCTATCTACTATCTAGTTAATCTCCGGTGTCTACTATGAGTTTCATGTTGGGTGGGAAACAAACAGTAAAGAAGCCATTATTGGTTTTGGGTCTATCCACAGGTTGCTACCATCACTCTGGATTTCTGCATGCACTCCTTACATAATCTCACTATGTTTTATTCCTATGCATGACAGTTATTGTAAACAATGGAACTGAACATGTAGAGCAAAAGAGACGAGCCTTGCGTGGCAATAAAATTTCATGCAGACATCGCTCCATGGTAGGCGCAAAGGTAGCCCCCCTCCACGCATTTCAGATCGTAATCGAGAGGAAGATATCTGTTCTAAGGGGGGTTCAGAAGGAGAAGACAACTCCTATTTACCCTGAGGTCTTCGCTCTAACTTGGCATGCTAATGTTGGTTATATCATGCATATGGTGTCTTGCATTGCTTACTTTATACATCAAATATGTCATCTGCTTAGTTTAGATATCCTTTGTGCGAATGCCATCTGTTTAGTCTATTCATCGTTTATGTGAATTATGCAACGCCATCTTGTTTAGCCAGGCATCATATATGTGAATTTTGCAATGCCATCCTGCTTAGCACGTCATCTTATATGTAAATTATATTAGGCCATCATTTTTTTGTTACATATTACATTTGTCAACAATGTTAGTACATTCAACTGCTCTTCGTGTGCATCAGCCATTTGACATGGTGATGGCAAATTCTAGAGTGAAAACAAGGTCTTCGGAGCAGACTATGCTATCTGACGAAGCGCATATCTCGCTGGTTACGGATAGCTCCTCAGAGGAGGATTCAGAGACAGATGACCAGTCCTATTCCCCCCCCCCCCGAGGTTTATGCTCTAACTTGGTAGGGTTATGTTGCTCATATCGTGCGTATGGTGTCTCGCATTGCTATGTCATTTGATTAGTTTAGACATGCTTTGTGTGAATGCCACCTGTTCAGTGTCTAATTACCATATATGTGAATTATGCATTGCCAACTTTTTGCAAGACATTATATGTGAATTATACAATGCTATCTGGTTGCAAAGGCATTATATATGTGAATTATGCAATGCCATGCTGTTTAGCCAATCATCATGTATGTGAATTATATCATGCTATCATTTTTTGTATTACGTGTTCCATTTGTCGACAACGTTTGTATATTCAACTACTCTTCCTGTGCATCAGCCATTTGAAGCGGTGATGGAAGTATCTGGAGTGAAAACAATGTATTCAGAGCAGACAATGCTACCTGCTGAAGCAGACATCTTGCTGGTTACAGAGAGCTCCTCAAAGGAGGATTCAGAGACTAATGACCAGTCCTATTTCCCCCCTGAGGTCTATGCTCAAACTTGGCAGGGTTATATTACCCTTGTCATGCATGTTGTCTTGCATTGCTTAGTTTTTACATCATATATGGATTGCCATCTGCTTACTTGCTTACTATATAAATCATATATTTGAATTATATCATGCCATCATGTTTACATGGTACATACACATCATCTTTCTGAATTATGGCATGGCAACCCATTTAATAGATACATCATATAGTTATATCATCTCATCCTGTTTAGTGTTTACAGTCATCATATTTTGAATTATGGCATTCTATCCGTGAATGTATGTGAATTATGGCATGCCAACCTATTTAATAAACACATTATATAGTTATGTCATGTCATCCTGTTTACATAGTCTCATATTTTGAACTATGTCTTTCCATCTTTTTTAGTTAGCCATCATAATGTGAAATTGTGTCATGCTATCCTGTTTAGTTAGCCGTCATATTTGTGAAATTGTGTCATGCTATCATGTTTGGTTAGACAACATAAATATGAATTATTTCATGCCCTCTTTTATTCCCCACTATCCATTGCACCTGTCTATCATACAATGTCTATACTTCCAATTACTTTTCTTGTTTATCAGCCATTTGAATTGGAGAGCGTGATGGCAGTATCTAAGGGAGTAACAACACGGTCTTCAGAAAAGATAGTGCTACCAGTTAATGCAGATAGAACCACGGTTGTACTTGCCCAAGGACCAGATCCACCACACATAACCCAGACTCTCGCAGATTGTACCCCTACCCAGTTGGGTAGAGAACAAGCTACACCCCTTCTAACCCCAACCCCGACAGATAGTAACCCAGTTCCAGTTGACACAACACCGTCTCCACCACAGAGCACCCAACATGAGCAGTTAGTAAGGAAACTGCAGTGCCCAAAGCACGAGGACCACCACTCTGAATCCCAACTCAACGCTTAAAGGAGAAGAGTATTGTTCTCAGGTCAGGTTCTGTAGCTATGGTTCATACTCCTTTGCTCTTGCATTACTGTATTTACTCATACCAACTATTTTCAAATTTGAAGGATGGAATTGAACTCCAATGGCGCAACAGGTATGTTTTAAACTTGTTTCTTTAACTTGTTTGCTGTTGTAACCCGCTCTATGTTAATTTCAGTTTCAATTGAATAAACAGTTATGTTCTCATGTCATGCACATTACAAGTGTTGTTATTGCTCTATAGTTACCCACACTTATATTCTGTCTATTCTACTTTGTCTTGAACAAATATTATTTGAACTGTGTCTCTATCTTGATTTGGCAACAAAAACTAGAATGATATAGACCATAAAGTGACCATGGTACATAGATATATGTTTGTTTCATGCTGTTATCCTGTCCACTTTACTACTGAACTCATTTACCAAAATGAGTTTCATATACAACATGGTAAACATGTGATGTGTCTGCTTGTTTCTCTTTTAGAATGCGGACAAAATATTGGAGAACAGTACCGCGTTATCCAATGGTAAAGGAAGTGATGCAGATAAAGTTCAATATAGTGAGACATCCCTGTTGGTCTCCAAGAAAGCTGATAAAAATTATCTTGATGATAGTGAGGGAATCCAAAAGTCCTGTCTTGATGTAGTGTTTGAGTTACTGGCCACTACTACTGGCACAAGCTCTTCAACCTCGCTGCCTGAATCAGTTCGTCTTCTTGAATCTCAACTTTAAGTTGAAAGACATCGATCAGATGTGCTGCGACAGGAAGCTGAAGGACTGAGGAAGTCCCTGCAGAATTCAGATGCATATTTTCTGGTGCAACAGCAAGCGCTGGAGGATTTAAGCGCTAAACAAGAGAAAGTTAATAAGCTTGCTAAGCATCTTGCTAGCATTATGGGTACCCAGGATATTGTTTCTTGAGATCTTCTGAAGTGGTTTCAGTTCTGGATTTGTTTTGCTGCGGCGTTTATTTGCGCTGGTCGCCCACTTTGACAACCAGTGTACATGATATGCTGCTTTGTTCCCTATATTTGCACTGGTGGCGAACTTTGTTGCCCAGTGGATGTAATATGTGTAATAGCCGTGATAGCCTAGCATTAGTTGCTTGCTTATTTATTTCCTTGTTATCTTGTTTATTTGTTTGCTTGTAGTCATTGCAGTTCTTTTTCCGCGGTTAGCTAGTGGCTGCAATAACCTATTTTTTAAAACTAGTCCACAATAACCATGGGCTAATATTTACTATAGTGACACTGGGCCTCCTACTGGCCGTAGAAATAGTGGGCCTTCTACGGGCCGTAGAAACAATGGGCCTTCTACGGGCCGTAGAAACAATGGGCCTTCTGCGGGCTGTATCATCAATGGGTCTAATACGGGTCGTATGATTGATTGGCCAAACATGGGCCAAACAGACCGCATTATGGCCGTAAACGGGCTAGAGTTGGAATCATCCGTTCATGGGCCGACCATAACAGGCCATCGTTAATAGGCCGTATTTGATGACACTATGAAAACATCCCAATGTATTAACGGACCACAAATGGGCCGACTGTAACCACAAGCTGAATTTGGCCCACAAGCAGAAAATGACAGTAACGGGCCATATGTAAACGAATGCTGGAAATGAGCCCAAGAATAAATGGGCTCTGAGAAGGCCGAAAGATAACATGGTCTGGAAACGGCCCAACAGAATAACGGGCCGTTAATGGGTATAAAGTGATACACTGTTCATTACGGGCCAGTTTCACCATGGGCCGTTAATGGGTGTAAAGTGATACACTGTTCATTACAGGCCAGTTTCACCACGGACCGTTAATAGGCCAAGAGTTACATAGGGACTCCTATGGACCGAAAGACGTCATGGTCCAAAAGTGAAAACATGCTGGAATCATATTGGGTGGCCCAGATGACGCTACTAGGCCTAATTCGGATAGGGCGTAACGGGCCTTGGGTTAGCGGGCTATAAATGGGCTATATGCGAACAGGCCATTAACATGCTTTACATGGGCCGGCTCGCCACCTTTTGACCAAGTCAAACGGGCCGGCCTTTTCACAGGAATGGGCCTCTGTTGGGCCGTACCACGTGTCGACGTATCATAGGAGCCTTTTGTCCAATGAGTGGATGACATCTGTCCCAACGATGAGCCGACACGCGTTTCCTCCAGCCAATGATGATTTTACACGTGGAAAATCCCCATTGGTCGGGGCTGTTAACGGGTTATCGGATCCAAAACCTGACCCGATAGCTTAACGGTGTTCCGTTACGGTGGATGCCACGTGTCGGTCACCCTTGACGAAAGCACTTCTGTGACGCGGTATTTATCGTCATGGAAGTGGACACTTCCGTGATGATAATTTTGGTAATGTCATGGAACACTTCTACGACAGCACAGGTATGACTATCTTGATTCTGTCATAAAATCGTCATGGATGTACATGCATGACAGAAAATGCGACCTACTGTGTCAAACACGTATCATCACGGAAGTGTATTTTTTTGTAGTGTATTATCTCATCTCTTATCCTAGTTCATATGCCTCCTTTAATCAACCGGTCGAAATCACCATGAATTCATTTTTATTCGAGCTGATTTTAGGGCTTTCTTCCGTTCATAGAGTGTACTGTGCGTGTACACATCAGGACCTTGAGGCCTCCGCTAGACATTCCATCTCACCGTACCAGATGACTTGAGGATGCGCGCGGTATGTTCAATCTCACCCTGAATCGGCTGGCATGGCCTACTTTCCTGAACATATTCTAAAAATTACTACATTTGGATAAAAGGTGCCACATGCACCATATACGTCAACGGGGATTTTCTCCCTCTTCTTTCTATATTAGGCAAATTAATGATGTATTGTTCTTTCGATTACTCTCATATTTCCATGAGATCATGTTTACCCAATCTGTTTAATTATAGATTTTTTTCCATCGATTTCGACTGTTGTACAGCTCTTTCAATTTGGGCCCATATTTGCATGTTACCATATTTTCTTTAACAATCCTACCATTTTCTGCAGCGCGTCCCTTGCTATGCAACAGAATCTACAGTGCACAATCTTTCCCTTTACATAAATCAAGACTGCAGGGATGTCATACTGCACACAAACCATGGATTTACAATCGTTTATACTATAAGACTTGATGAACATGGTGACTCCTATTTGGCACTGGCTTTTGGTAATAAATTTCTAAGTTTTATGAACTGAAAGCTGCCACTAGAATTGCACTGCACATAAAAGGGCCTGGTCATGAGATATATGGTAACTTTCCCGACGATATCATCCATGCAGGCTTTGTTCGAAGTAAGTTTTCTTTTCAACTATGTGCATGTTGACTTACCCAGCAATATCAAATGAATTATGTAGTATTTAAGCAACCAACTATTATTCCCTTTTCTTACTATATTCCTACCTAATAACTTCTAGCTACCAATACACTTTTCTATTGCCCTTTTTAAATTAAATATTCCCTGTACTCCCATTTCTATCAGAAAGCGCCGCTGACAAGGAGACTCCGGAGGTGGAGAACGGGGCTGCCAACAAGTGGAGGTGGGGCGAGCTAGAACCGCAAGAGACTCTAGCAGGCCTAGACTTCATCACGAGCCTCCCCGATGATATGTTGACAGTCATCATCTCCCTCCTCCCAATCAAATATGGGGCACGAATAACCGTCCTTTCCTAGCGGTGGCGCCCCCTATGGAACTCCAGCCCTCTCGACCTCATCGACACCCATGAGCTCTGCCATGGCTATCACAAAAGCTTGGATGCATTCTCCAAGATCCTCGATAGTCACCTTGGCCCAACCAGAGGCCTTAGAATGGGTAAATTCCGTTCCAACGGCAAGGACCAAGCCAAGCTTGAAGACTGGTTCTGATCCCCCACCCTAGATCAGCTCGAGGAGCTTACTTTTGATGATGGGCATATGCGGTCGCTGCCAACGTCCACACTCCGCCTTGCGCCCATGCTGTGAGTCGCCAACTTCAGGAACTGCCCCCCCCCTAAATGACACGCCCGCTCTTATTCTACCACGACTGAAGCACCTCGAGCTCATCACCGTCTGCCTCTCAAATTGTGAAATGGAGTGCCTGCTCTGTGGTTGTACTGCACTCAAGTACCTTCGTCTTCAGGCAATCAATGGGTTGAGTACCTTCCACATCACCCCCATGACTCTCCGGACTATTTATGTGTATTGCTGATGTGGCAGGAAGACGTCACACGATGTGTACCATAGTATAGTCACTGTGGATACACCTGCACTTGAGAGATTACTTGTAGTTGATCAAGAAGGTCCAACAAGAATCAATGTCACTCCTACACCGAAATCGACAATGGTGGGCTACTCGTCTAACAAATACTCCGAACTTATTATTGGATCCACACCCGTTCAGTTACAACAGCCGCCTTCTACCTCTCCTTCTAAAAATTATAATTATTTCTAATTTTGAAGATGTTTGTTTGTCTGTCATTCAAAAATGATTCCGACAAGCTTGACGCCGAAACTGCGCACAATGAAGGTCTTGGCACTAGAATCTATCAGCCCCAACCTGGAGCAAGTTGTCAGTTTCCTGAGATGCTTTCTGTGCCTAGAGAAGCTATATCGAGGTGATGTTCCTTTCCTATTAAATGTTAACCATAAGGGAGTTCAATTTGTGACACCTTTTTCCAAGTTTACAATGACAACGTACTACGATTTCTGAAGGATTCTTTTGGAGGATTTCAGTATATACATGGTTCCCCCCCCCCATATTGGTTGCTTGATCTGAAAGTGCAACTATCCCTGGGTGGTTTTGGAAATTACTAACAACATATAGCTCATTGAACTAATACCATTTCAAGATGACCATTTCAGAAAGTTCAATGATTGGCATGGCATGGATTAAAAATTTGGACCCCTCAAAATGCTAAGGACACACATTGGCTCAAGCTCGAAACTCTACATTTTCATTTTAGTGATCCAAGATCACATTGAGTCCATAGGAAAAGCCAATACTATTAAAAGGGGATGAGGTGTTGCTTAATGAATTACTTGCTAAAAATCCTTAGGTATATGCTCCAAAAACCCTCAACCATTTTCTCATATCCACATATGTCCCAAACCAAAAGTCAAACTCGGACCCACAAAAATGTTCTATCCGGCGCCATCGAGTTCACTTGACATAGCCACCGCTAGAAACCCTAGTCATTTCGGTCACACTGATAGGGATCTTGGTCTCACCGAGATGGGATTGCAAACTCTCTGTCTCCCTTCATAATGTTTCGGTCCAACCGAGATGAGCGATCGGTCCCATGGAGTTCGCAATGCAAACTCTTTATTTCCCTTTCATAACATTTCGGTCTCACCGAAATGAGAAAATCGGTCCCATCGAATTTGCCTGACCAACTCTCTAGTGAGTTTATTACAAAAATCGGACCCATCGAGTTTGTGTAATCGGTATCACCGAGATTACATTATGCCCTAACCCTAATCGAATTGGTCCCACCGAGTTGACATGTCGGTCCCACCAAAAGGCCTAATGTTCACATTTTGAACTGAATCAGTCTGACCGAGTTTTCTGATTCGGTCCCACCGAGTTTGGTAAATTGTGTGTAACGGTTAGATTTTGTGTGGAGGCTATATATACCCCTCCACCCTTCCTTCATTAGCGAGGAGAGCCATCAGAATGTTCCTACACTTCAGCATTCATTTTCTGAGAGAGAACCATCTACTCATGTGTTGATACCAAGATATTCCATTCCAACCATATGAATCTTGATCTCTAGCCTTCCCCAAGTTGCTTTCCACTCAAATCATCTTTCCACCAAATCCAAAACTATGAGAGAGAGAGAGAGAGAGTTGAGTGTTGGGGATACTATCATTTGAAGCACAAGAGAAAGGAGATCATCATCAACACACTATCTATTACCTTTTGGAGAGTGGTGTCTCCTAGATTGGTTAGGTGTCACTTGGGAGCCTCCATCAAGATTGTGGAGTTGAAACAAGGAGTTTGTACGGGCAAGGAGATCGCCTACTTCGTGAATATCTACCCTAGTGAGGCAAGTCCTTCATGGGCGATGGCCATGGTGGGATAGACAAGGTTGCTTCTTCGTGGACCCTTCATGGGTGGAGCCCTCCGTGGACTCGTGCAACTGTTACCCTTCGTGGGTTGAAGTCTCCATCAACATGGATGTACGATAGCACCACCTATCAGAACCACGCCAAAAATCTCCGTGTCTACATTGTGTTTGCTCCCTCCAAACTCCTCCCTTTACCTTCATATGCAAATGTTTTACATTCCGCTGCTATACTCTTAGACTTGTATGTCTAGGTTGGTTGCTTGACTTGTGCTAAGTTGATAAAATCTGCCAAGACTTAAAATTGGGAAACGGCTAGATTTTTATTTGGTCAAGTAGTCTAATCACCCCCCCCTCTAGACATACTTTCGATCCTACAAGTGGTATCAGAGCTTTGGTCTCCATTTGCCTTGATTTCCATAGCTTTGCTGATCATAGCCTTGGTTTCACAACCTAGGAGAGTATGGCGTCTAGCGAGGGAAATTACCATCGTAGAGGTCCTTACTTCGATGGTACTAATTTTGCTAGTTGGAAGCATAAGATGAATATGCATATTCTTGGACATAACCCCGCCATTTGGGCTATTGTGTGCATGGGCTTGCAAGGTGAATTCTTTGATGGGAGAGAACCGAACCGTGAAGCTAGCGCAGAAGAGTTGAAGATGCTGCAATACAACGCTCAAGCTTGCCATTCCTCTTCAATGGATTGTGTCCCAAAGAATTCAACAAAATCAGCCATCTTGAGAATGCAAATGAAATTTGGGATACTTTGATTGATATGCATGAGGGTACTAATTCCGTCAAGGAATCAAAATTGGATGTGCTTCAAAGTCAACTTGACAAGATCAAAATGAAGTATGGTGAAGGTGTCACCGAAATGTACTCTAGGCTTGCTCTCATCACAAATGAGATTGCCGGCTTAGGAAGTGAAGAGATGACCGATAGATTCATCATCAAGAAGGTCCTAAGAGCCTTGGATAGAAAATATGATACCGTGTGCACATTGATCCAAATGATGCCCAACTACAAAGATCTCAAGACAACGGAAGTCATTGGAAGAATTGTTGCTCATGAGATGTCTCTCAAGGATAAGGAAGAGCTTCACAGCAAGTCAAGTGGTTCTTACAAAGCCTCATGTGATGCTCCTACATCATCAAGTGAGAAACAAGTCTTCAATGAAGAATTGAGCCTAATGGTGAAGAACTTCAACAAGTTCTACAAGAGTAGAAGGAAGGAAATAAGTTCCAAGTGAAGGTCCTACAATGAAAAAAGATCTTCGAGTCGTGAACGAAATTGCTACAATTGTGGAAGACCGGGACACTACTCAAATGAGTGTACGGCCCCATACAAGAATATTCAACCAAAAGGAGAAGTAGAAGAGAAGAATCACCACCAAGAGAGAGAAGGAGTAGAGATGGTCGTTATGAACAAAGAACATCACGAAGAAGCAAGGATTTGGAAAGGAAGGACAAGTCATCAAGGAGCTACACAAAACGAAGACATAAAGCTCATGTTGGTGAATGGGTATCCGGCTCCGACTCCGACAATCACTACGAGAGAAGTTGTCACTCCGACTCTGAATATACTCAAGATGAAGGTGTTACCTGTCTAGCACTTGTGTCAACCAACTCCTATGACATATTTGACTCACCAAATGAAGGAATTGGAAGATGCTTCATGGCCAAAGGCCCAAAGTTATCACACCCCGAGTATGTTGATTTCAATAGTGATGAAGATGATTTGCTAGGTGATGATGATTTACTTGTTGACAACTCTAGGGATGAAAACTATGATGAACTTGCTATTAATCATGCTAATCAAGATAAAATGAATGATGATGATAAGAAGGAGATTGAGCGTCTAACTAAAGAACTAAACACTCTTAAGCTAGCTCATGAAACTACCTTGGAAAATAATCGAGAGATTTTAAAGACTCATGAGAAGTTACGCTTTGAAAAGCTCAACGTTGAGCAAGAACATGGGTTCTTAAAAGCAATCGATGATGATCTTCGCAAGAAAAGTTCTTCTTACATTGCCAAGCATTTACTCTTGTCTACTTACATGCCACAAGTTAAATCTAGCAACAAGAGTAAGAAAGATTCTTCTTCTAGTAGTAACAATAATCATGTTAAATCAAATATTGTTGCTTCTAGTAGTTCTTTTGATTCCACTAATGATTCTCTTAGCCAAGTTACACTTGAGCAAGAAAATAGCTTATTGAAGGGAATCACAAAGAAAGGTGTTTACAAGAGCCTTGCCGGGAGTAAGCAATTTGAGGAAATTGTATGCAAGCAAGGAAGGCACTAGAAGAATCAAGGTATTGGTTTTGAACGAAAGTTCAATGCCAATGGAGTTGAGTGGGAAGAAGATCAATACCCCAATACAAAGTTTGTTCCTCAACAAGAGAAGTATGATCCTACTTCCTTCCAAGGGACACAAGCTCAAGATGATCTTCCACCACAAGACCACAAGCAAAAAGGCAAGGACAAGCTTCAAGAGGAGATTGATGCATTTGAAGAAGCTCCTAAGGCCTTGGTCAAGTGGGTTCCCAAGACTACATCAAGTTCCAATTCATCAAGTATGACTATAACTCCAAGGATTCCCATCAATATGATGTGGATCCCAAACAAAAAGAAGAACTAGAGAGTTCTTGAGGGTGACTCCGCCAACATACTTCACTCATATCATTTTGGAAAGGACAAGTGCCAAGAACTTCCACATCTTGCACTAGTTCAAGGAATCACAAACCCTATTGTTGGTAAGACAAGGGACAAGGTACCTATTGCCTTCATGGACATCATCTTGTGTGAACGTCACTCTATGGATATCGTTGTGTGTTCCTTGTGGGACTAACCCGTGTAGGTATTGAAAGTGCAACTCACTCCAATGGATTGCTCCAAATGATCTACATCAACATTGAGCATCCACATCTTCAACACCTACATGAAGTCATCATCGACAAAACCCAAGGGTAGTTCATCCCTCTTAGGGGGGATATCACATCTAGGGGGAGCTTTACTCTAATCAATTGAGCTAAAGCAACTCTAATGGTGTGAACACAACAATGCTTTACGTAAAAGTGGTAACCCCACTTGTGCTTAAACGATGAGTATGACCTATGATCAAATGTTCTCATTTGACTCCTAAGTCAATATACTCATATATAGATGACCTGGCCATCGCCAATTTCTTGATAGATGCTAGAGTGTTTGTGCATGCTTTGCCACATATTTCATTTACCATTTTATTGTGTGAGCATGTTGATTGCATATTTTACTCATTCAAGGACATCCACTTGTTGTTTGATTGTTTAGCGTTTTCTCTTTTGCCAAGTGGATGGACAATAATGCCTAAGAATCTCCTCTAGCTATCTATGCTTTTCTTGTCTCAAACTCTATTCGTGCTACATCACAAAGTTTGATCAAGTAAGATTCGAACCACTCTGTGTGAGGAGCACCCAGAGTCCCCGATTCGTCATAGACTTAAACTTCCAAAACCTCTTTGTGCATTTTGGTCTGACCGATCCATCCATTTCGGTCACACAGAGTTCACTGAGTTGATCTATGTTTTAAATCTCGGAACAACCGATTTGAACTTTTCGGTCACACCGAGTTGCAGTAACCACTTGTGATTCTACATCTCGGTGCCACTGATTTGTTCCACTGGGTCACACCGACGGGGTCAGAATATATATACCCACGGGTGAGATTTTCGAAATTTCTTCAAACCTCCTCAGCCCGCGCGTGTCCTACTCTGCCGCCTCAGGTCTCCGGATCGTCTCCTTGTCGCCAACGACCTCCTGCCACTGGTTTCTGTCGCCGTCAACGGGATTCTGCCCCGCCGTTGTCGCCGTAGCAAACTCCTGCCGAAATAGGGTATGCGTTTGATTTTGTGTGCTAATTCCTTATTCCGATTATTAGCACATTGCTTTGCCATGATCATTAACACGTATGAAATCAATCTATCCATAGAAAACTCCCTTTAGGTTAGGTTTGATTCAAAAATTTAGGGTTAGGTCTCCGCCGAACTCAGCTCGGACCGACCGAGTTGTAGAAATCGGTCCCACTGATTTGGCTTAGGCCATTGAACATGCGCTTTTCGGTCTGACCGAAAATTGCAAATTAGTGCGACCAAATTCGATTCTCTGTGAAACCCTAGCAATCTCGGAGCTGCCAAATTGTGACTCGGTCTGACCGAGTTCACTAGTTTAGACTCCAACATTTGCTTCGGTATCACCGAGTTTCACAAATCGATAGCTCTGAAATGATTTCTGTGGAGAACTAAAACTAAGTTTTTGACTCATTTGTTTTGCAAAAACTCTACACTTTCTGATGCTCATCTATTCTACCTCATCTATATCTATTCACAGGGTTTGCTGTCAGTTTGTTTGCTAGGATGTCTGACCAAGGTGATAGTCAGAACAAGTCAGAAGAGCAAGTGCAATTGATTGAGGGCACTAGTCCCTGAAGCAGCTATGATGAGGGCAGCAGGAGCACTCCCAGTAATTTGCCCAAGGCAGCCACCAGAACAAGGAAGAACAAAACCTCAGATTCTGAAGATGAGGACTATGTGGCTGTTGAGGAGGAAGTTAGCTCCAAAAAGAAAGTGTTGAAGAAAGAGTATGGTACTACTGCAACTACTAAGCCTAGATTGCACAAGAAGTTCCTGCCAAGAGGGTGCCAACTTTAAAGGCCAGAGCCTCAACTGCTGAAATCCCTAAGCCAACTGAAGATGCTGCTGGAGAGGGAAAGAAAAGGAAAGAGAGGGTCAAGAAGACCACTGCTAGAGTCATTGGTAGATCCTCTATAATGAGAGATCCAGAAGAAGATGAAGAGGAAGAGGATGCTTCACTAGCACCCAAGTCCCATAAGCTTATGGGGGATGCCGTTAAGTCAAGGGCTGCCATTTCAAAGCCCAAGACTGCCCCCAAGGCAGCTCAAACTCAGAAGCCTTCTAAGCCCAAGAGAAGCACCAGGAACATTCCAGCTGAAGAGAAGAACAAGGCCCCAATGCCTGAAGTTGAGGAAGAAGATGCAGAAGCCCAAGTGCTGAGAAAACTGAAACCAAAGATTCCAGAACATAATGAAACTCATCCAGTGGCTGAGGATATGAACATCAGGAAGGATGCTGGACTGAGACTTTGGAGACAGTCTGATTCCTATGCTATGAGGAGGAGGATTGCAGTGGACTATAGGTTCCACACCAAGGAACAAAGGGATTTCTATGAGACCATTCTGCTTGACAAGAAGCCTATAGTGTGTGATATGAAGTGGGTTGATTGGGAATTCATTGATGAGAATGAAGACTATTTCCCAGGAGTGCATGAATGCTTCAAAGCTTGTGGAGTTGATGAGTTTGTGGGACAGAAGCTTACCAAATGGAATGATGAGCTCATTATGTAGTTCTATTCTACAGCTCAGTTCTATCCAGATGGTAGAATTATATGGCTCTCTAAAGGTACAAGGCACCAATCAACTGTTGATGAGTGGGCCAAGTTGATCAATGCCCCAGAAGAGCACGAGGATGATTTGGATGTGTATGCCAAGAAGAAGAAGGACCACAACTGAATGGCAAACATGTACAAGGAGATCCCAGACAAAGCTTTGGAGACACACAAGCTTGGATCTGTGCATTATATGTTGTCTGGTCTGCCTACAATCAACAGAATCTTAAGGCATACTCTGTTACCCAAATCTGGATATCACAAGATGATAAGAGGACATTCAATCAACTTGCTGCAGAAATTTGATGTTACTCAAAAATTCAAGGTCATGAGTCTGATTGTTGACACAATCAAGAGGATTGCTGCAGATCAGAAAAGATCTTGTGGGTGTGCTCCACACATTCAGGTGCTCATCAACTCCAAGATGGGCACAGGCACCTACTTGTTGGATAAGGAGCACCTAACATTGCACCCAGAATTTGAGGATAACAAAGTTGTGATGAATGAGGATGATCCTTCATCAGCACAAGCACAAGATAAGAAGGCAAAGGCAAAGGCAGAAAAGGTTGCAAGGATGCCAAGTGCTGAGTAAGCGTCTCAGGTGTTCTTAAAGAACAAACAAGATCAGCTAGGTTATCTGATTCATGCAACTTTCAGGATTGAGAAGCGCTTGGCCACCCTGACTCAGAATCAGGAGAGCTTGGAGAGGATCGTCGAGACAATGTTTTATGATCTTTATCTCAAAGTGACTGAGATACAGACTGCAGTGGAGCAGCTATAGGAGGTAGCGGATGAGAAGAGAGGGAAGGCAACTACGGATGCTTTTCAGCGAGTGCCAAGAGGTTAGAGGTTAGCTGCAGTGCCAGTGTTAGATACAAGAGCTACTTCATCTGCACCAGTAGCAATAGCTTCAGTGTCACCTCCAGCACCTACTCCACCAGCTCCAACTACATTTACTGATGCCTTCGTCCTTGGAGTTCTCTCTACACCACCTCCCAAAGACCAAGCCTGAGAGACGCATAGCACTATGCATTTTCAAACTTTTTGGTAACTTGTTGCCAAAGGGGGAGAAATGTATAGATCATAGGCTTCGAGAGAGAGTGTTTTGCTTCTTTCTCTCTCTTGCTATTTGGTTGAACTTTTGTGTGTGCTCGCTTGATACTTTTTATGTTTGTGTGTGAGATACGTGTATGATCATGTGTTTGATCATATTCTACTTTAATGCTTGCTTGGATGACATTATCTTTTATATCCCTATATGTTCATTCACTTTGCTTGGTGATGAGTGCATGTTTTAATTCCTATCATTTTGAGTGCTCCACCAAGATGTATGTGACATGGAAGAGTGACCCATGATCCTAATCGATTGTGCATTTGCATTCAAAAGAAAATCTTAAATAATGCACCAATTTAGGGGAAGCTCTTGCTTATCACATACTTCTCAAAGCGACAATGTACTTTAAATCTTATTATCATTTTTCGAAGCTTTGATCTATATGTTCTCATCAATTACCAAAAAGGGGGAGATTGAAAGTGCAACTATCCCTAGGTGGTTTTGGTAATTACTAACAACATATAGCTCATTGAACTAATACCATTTCAAGATTACCATTTCAGAAAGTTCAAAGATTGGCATGGCATGGATTAGAAATGTGGACCCCTCAAAATGCTAAGGACACACATTGGCTCAAGCTCAAGACTCTACATTTTCAGTTTAGTGATCCAAGATCACATTGAGTCCATAGGAAAAGCCAATACTATTAAAAAGGGATGAGGTGTTGCTTAATGACTTACTTGCTCAAAATGCTTAGTGATATGCTCCAAAAACCCTCAACTACTTTCTCATATCCACATATGTCCCAAACCAAAAGTCAAACTCGGCCCCACCAAAATGTTCTATCCGGTGCCACTGAGTTCACTTGACATAGCCACTGCCATAAACCCTAGTCATTTCGGTCAGACCGATAGGGATCTCGGTCTCACCGAGATGGGATTGCAAACTCTCTATTTCCCTTCGTAACATTTCGGTCCAACCGAGATGAGTGATCGATCCCACCAAGTTCGCAATGCAAACTCTCTGTTTCCCTTTCGTAACATTTCGGTCTCACCGAAATGAGCAAATCGGTCCCATAGAGTTTGTCTGGCCAACTCTCTGGTTAGCTTATTACCAAAATCGGTCCCACCGAGTTTGTGTAGTCGGTCTCACCGAGATTATGTTATGCCCTAACCCTAATGGAATTGGTCCCATCGAGTTGACATGTTGGTCCCACCGAAAAGCCGAACGTTCACATTTTGAACTGAATTGGTCTGACCAAGTTTTCTAATTCAGTCCCACCGAGTTTGGTAAATTGTGTGTAACGGTTAGATTTTGTGTGGAGGCTATATATACCCATCCACCCTTCCTTCATTAGCGAGGAGAGCCATCAGAACGTGCCTACACTTCAGCATTCATTTTCTGAGAGAGAACCACCTACTCATGTGTTGAGACCAAGATATTCCATTACAACCATATGAATCTTGATCTCTAGCCTTCCCCAAGATGCTTTCCAGTCAAATCATCTTTCTACCAAATCCAAATCCGTGAGAGAGAGTTGAGTGTTGGGGAGACTATCATTTGAAGCACAAGAGCAAGTAGTTCATCACCAACACACCATCTATTACCTTTTGGAGAGTGGTGTCTCCTAGATTGGATAGGTGTCACTTGGGAGCCTCCGTGAAGATTGTGGAGTTGAACCAAGGAGTTTGTTGTGGTTTTGTCACAGCAGATGTCCTAGAGAAAGGACTTAGTCGTGGAGCCATCGTGACGGGTTAGCTTGAAGGGGTTAAAACGGACACAGGGATGCAAGAGAGTTTATACTAGTTCGGCCCCTTCGATGAAGGTAAAAGCCTACGTGTAGTTGTGATGGAATTGATGGGGTTTCGATGACTAGGGAGCAAACAAGCTTCGCCTATGTCTCGAGTTGTTGTCTCTCCTTGAACCGCCGCCGGGTCGTCCCCTTATATACACGGGTGACGCCCGTTGGTTCACAGGGTCCCGACACCGGTCCATATTCGTATCCGGGTTGGTCTCTTCTTACAATACAAGTTTATATGCAAATGCCGGTGTACAGCTACAAGTCTAAAACCGATCATGGGCCTTAGGCCCTTGTCTGTCTTCTTGGACTTTAGCACTCTTGAACTACTGATGAAGTTGACCCGAGCTAGATATGTCGGTTTACGCCCAGCGGTAATATCCCCAACATTAGGCCCCAGATTGATTTGAACGAGTTCATGTCAATCCTTTAGCAAAAACTTCATCTTCAACATCTTATCATAAATTGGGGAACCGCCATGATGTCATCTTTTCTGATTGCTGTAAACCGGAGTGACGTCACCTGTCATAACGAATCTTATCCATTATGCTTCCTTGCTCAATAGATCTGCGGAAATCGAGGCAACAGCTCCGTTTCGTGGCCCCTTGATTGTCGCGCCTGACACATGTCCTTTTGCCTTATAAATAGGACCGAAAGGTCATTTCCTTTCTCCCCTTCGTGCCTTTCTTCTTCGTCTTCCTCGCGTCACCATCCTCGGAGCTCCGCCGCCGCCGTCAACTTCTGCACCAACCTTGGCCACTGCATCAACCTGAATGCACCAGAGCACCGCGGCAACCTTCCGCGTCTTCCTCCACTCTGTTAAGCCTTCTGCTCTTCTCAACACAGATCTGTTCTAGGGTTTCATGTTATTCTAGTGTTCATCGCCTGTTTCGTGTTCATACGATAGCTCCTAGATGCATCTGTGAATCCTTGCTCTGTGTAGCAGTAGGTTTTAGCATCCACCTTCAGTTTCATGCCTCAAGACCATAGATCTATATATATCTCTGCCCATTGATTCAGTATTGTTCTTTTTTGAACCTTGAATATTTTCCTTCCTTTCTGAACTTGCTTCAAATCCGTTGCTGTTAGAGAAGTCTTGTGAAATCTGTTTCTGTAAACTTACTCATCTGCTTCAATGTTTAGACCAGGCGGTTTAACTTTGTAGAAAAAATTGCCAAACCGGTATATACCATTAGTCCCCTTGTTGAACCGCCAGTTGTTGTTGCTTCAAAAAACTCCAGTTTAGATAGATCTATTTCCGGTTTAACATTTTTTGAACCGGGATCATCTACCTTGTAGATTTCATCATGGCCAAGCAAGTATATGAGTGCAACTGGGTTCCTTCTCGCGTCACAGAGGCTGAATTGAACGATTTAGTCCTGATCGGCGCCTTAGGGAGTAAAGATACCATCCATTGGAGGGCTCCTGGTAACGAATGCCCTCCCACACCTCAAGAAGGAGAGGTCGTCGTTTTCGTAGATCACTTAGCCCGGTTCTAAATTTTACCGGGACGTGTTAGCCGATTTTCAACTCCATCCACAAGATACTGGCCCCAACTCGGTTACAAACATGTGTCATTTCCAAGTGCTCTGTGAGGCGTTCTTTCAAGAGGAGCCCACAGTGGAATTGTTCAGAGACTATTTCCATCTAAACCGCCGTACTGAATTTACTGACGGCTCCAATACGGAGTTGGGTGGCATGGCGATTCAGAAAAGGAAAGAAGTCACATACCCTCACGCCAAACTGCACAGCCACCCCAAAGAGTGGAATCAAACATGGTTCTATTGCAAAGACACCTCCCCTGCTGGTGAAAATCCCTTGCCTGGCTTTCGTCCGGAGCGGCTCAGCAATACACACCCCTTTCCGCAAAGGTTGAGTGCCCAGGAGAGAAGCAAATATGCTCCTCAATTATCGAAGCTCAGAGCCTTTATGGCTAACGGTTTAACAGGGGTTGACCTCGCCCTTGTTGGATATCATGGAGCATACTGCCCCTTAGCCAATGCTCTGGTTTGATGTGCGAGTACACTGGCAGTGTTGATGACCCACTGTGACATTCCAACATCCAGCTCATCGATGAAGAAATCACAGAGGCTGTGAATAAGATGTTGAATGAACCGGAACACATCTACGCTAAAATCGGCCTTCTTCCCTTCTGTGCCACCAACAAACTGCCAGCTGTAAGAGTTTGACTTTTCTTTTTGCTAAATCTGCTATTGATATATCTAGTCATTGTTTAATATCAGTGTTTGTGTAACCAGGGTAATGATCCGTTTTGGAGCAAGAAACTGCCGCAGGAGAAACCAGAAAAACCAGCCAAACCGGAAAGAGCAACCCGGCAAAAGACTAAAGCTATGAAGAAGACTGCCCACAGGAAAAGAACCACTGCATCCTCTAACCCGGCCCCTGATGATGACATGGATAATCTGGACCTTGAGGTAGGGCTTGACTCACTTGGCTTATTCTTCATGCGTCTTATTGATGATGATATTTGTCAGGATGATGCCGAAGCCAGCCATGCTGATGCTGTAGAGGTAATTATTCTCTCTTCCGATTCAGAACCTTTGCCTTCACTAAAAATCCGTCAGGCAAACCGGAAAGTTAAATTTTCTCATCCTCTTGCTTATTTGGATCCCAAATTTCTTATGAAGACCCAACAGCACGAAGCTCATCGCACAACCCGGCACAGCGGCCAGGTAGTTACCTCAGCCGGTTTACCGAACAGTCCGGTTTGGAAACGCCATTCAGAGGTCTCTAATTTTTTTGTCAGTGCTTGTCCTAAAGCGGGCTGCTTTCGTCAACCTCTTAATCCATCTGACTCCGATTACCAGGTTACTTCCCACTCATCCTCTGGCGAGTCATCGGCTACTCAGCTGCCACCGCTCAAAACGGTGCTTGGGTAAGCTATACTTATCATAATATTTGCAGCATATCGCCTTGGAACATATGCTGTATTTGATTTTGTTATTCCTTTCAGGGCCAAACCTAGGCCAAGCAAGAAGGCTCGCCTAGACAAAGCGGCCTAAAAAGATGCCGTCCTTGAACCGGGCAAGACACCAGATCTTGAAGCGGCTATTCCTGAGGATATACCCAATGATCCACCGCAGCAAGACGACGATCTTATTGCTGAAGATAGACCTATTGATACCTCCAATCCTGTCAATCAGCCCACAAGCTCTATCCGGATTGAGACATCCACCGGTCCAACAAAGCCTACTGACAAGCCAACAGCCCCGGTGCAAACCAGCGATACCAAGGATGATGAGGTTGTCATTACTGGCACTGGCCATACAGAGCCAAGCCATCCTGTCGCTTTGTCCAAACACTCTGCTAAGGAAGAATCTGCTGCCTTTGGCAAAGGCAAGTGGAATGCTGATCTGGTGACTTACGCTGCTCTGAACGCCCAAGATATCCATTCCGGCTACCTGAACTGGCTGTATACCAGTCGTGACTATGAAGCCGGTCTGGTTAACATGATGAAAGATAAATATGAGGTAACTTCCATATGCTCTTTCCTGTTTGTATGCTTCAATTCTTGCTGACTCTCCTAGCCCCCAAGGGCCGGTTTGTAATCTTCTTTCAAAACCCGGACTTACTAATATAAATTTTAATGTTTTTGAAATTCGCTGATGTAGCCCCCAAGGGCCGGTTCAACTTAGCATAGTTAAACTGGGACTTTAAGTAATTGAGATTGCCGCATCAAAATACATACGAGCGAATAGCCATTAGCCCCCAAATGCCAAGTTGAATACTTGTATTGATCTTGGGACTTTGTAAGCAATTGAAAGATGAAGATCAAATATGCATTAGTCCCCAAGTGCCAAGTGCATAACTTGTTATGTGGTTGGTACTTTAATCTTGTATCGTTTTGCTGCATCGTATAATTGTCTGCCTGCAAGCTGAGCTGAAGACGAAAGAAAGCCAAGTCGCCGATCTCCAAGAAAATGTGAAATCCCAACAAGCTGAAACCTCCAAAGCCAAAGAGGAGTTAACCATCGCTTTAAGTGCCATGGAACAGCTCAAGGAGGGCTTTAAGAAAGAATGGGTGGATTGGATTACTGAAAAATCCGCTTTAACCAAACGAGCACAAGATGCCGAGGCTGCACTTAAACCGGTGGCGGACGAATTGGCCAGCATAAAGCAGCATGTGCATGCCATGACCAGTGTTATCTTTGGTAAGCTGGTTTGATTTCTAGATTGCCTCAACCGTCTTATAGAGCTACCAGTTTATTAATCCTTTTTGACACTTCAGGGACACGCATTGGTCATCTGGGGTCAGATGTGCGGAAGAAATTGAAGGCCGCCTATACACTGATCGAACAACTATATACTGGTGCGCAGCGGATCATCTGTATTGCATCCAACAAACCGGCGCCCACTTTGATTCAGGACACTCTGCATAAACTGGCAGTGCTTCCTGCTCTAGTTGAAGAACTGAAGAAATCTGCTGCCCGAACCGGCGCGATCAATGCCTTAATCTGGGCTAAAGCTTGGGTGCCAGATTTTGATCCTATTGAAGCGGCTCAGGGCTATCCCAGCCTGAAGGAAGACGGGTCAGAATTTGGTGAAGCGAAACTACGAGAAATAAACCGGGAGGTGCGTCCGCTGGCTTGTCAATTGGCTGAAGAAGCAGACTTGTCTCACTATGAAGCTCATTATGACAATCAAAACAAGTGAGTAGCTGCACCAATTCACGAAGCGGAAAATCTTATCCCTCCAATCCGTAAGCATACTTATGCTCCCGATATTGAACCGTCGTTGCTGATCCATGATGAAGCTGTCTTTCGAGCATTAATGGGAATCGACTGGACAACTATTGATTTCCAGCTGCTGGGTAGAGAAACTGGAGCTGAAGCGGCGCGGGATGACCCATAACCATCAGGCCAGGCTGGTGGCCAAGCTTGAATCGGAAGCCGGTTTAAAACTGCTTCTTCCTTGCGAAAAACAATAATCTTATTGTGGGCACCATGTTGCCTTGTAATAGGCTAGCTGATACTTTTGAAGTTGATATGCCTCCGTGCATAATTACTGCAACTTGCTCTTCCTTTGGGTGATGAACTTTCCAAAGTACTTTCTGTAATAAAAAATCTTAAAGTACCACCACGGTTGTACCGTCAGGAGGAATATGATGTCTGCATACATAAAATCAAGACATCTGGAATTTTTTAAGTATATGACCAAAATTTTGAGATACATAATACCTGCCATCATTGAGCGTGAAGTTGGCTTGGCCAATCTTGAAGCGGAGTTTTATATGATGTCGGTTTACCATGTAAACCGTGCCGGGTTATAATAAACACCGTGTTACTCCATAATAGGATGTTAACAAAAATCAAACCGAGCAAATAGTCAGCTGGAAAAAATGGACCATGTTCCGTCAATTGACAGTGTGAACCGGTTGAAAACTTTGTTGGTTTAAAAACGCAAATAAAAAGAAAGAAATATCTTTCAAAGAAAAGTGCAAAGCAAAGGCAATGACAAAATTTATTTGAACTGATCAGATGGCGTTACCATGGCCGAACACGAACAAGCTCCCGATAGGTGTAACTATGGTTCTAGTCAGCCAGGTCCCCAAATGAAACCGTGGCATTTACGCCGATCAAGTGGCATGGCAATGGTTCGGGTTCGACCAAGCCCCCAAGTGATTCTGTGGCCTTAGGCCGATCAAGAGGCATGACTGGTTTAGACGTGACCAAGTCCCCAAGTGATCTGGTGGCTCTCGCCTATCAAAAGGTATTGTATTGGTTCGGACACGAACAAACCCCCAAGTGATATAACATGACACTTTTAAAAAAAGCTAACTCAAGGGGTAAACCGGAGGCCGCTTTAGAACAGCTCCGTGTAACCACACATGATGTAAAAGAACGGATACCCCGCTTTAGCTGAGGTTCCAGTTTATTATATTTAATCATAATATATACATCGTCATAATATGTACATAAGTAGAGCCAATGGCTTAGGTATAGTAAGGCCAAAGATGGGCTATGTTCCACGGCCTGTTGGTCTCCTCCTCTAATGTACGTGAGTCCTTATGCTCTCGAATATCGATCAAATAATATGACCCATTGTGTAGATTCCTGCTGACCACGAAAGGCCCCTCCCAAGGTGGGGATAGCTTATGCATATCAGTCTGATCTTGGATGAGTCGAAGCACCAAATCTCCTTCCTGAAAGGTTCTGGTTCTGACTCGGCGACTGTGATAATGACGAAGATCCTGTTGGTAAATCGCCGAGCGGGCAACTGCTATGTCACGTTCTTCATCCAACAGGTCCAAAGCGTCTTGCCGTGCTGTCTCATTGTCCGCTTCAACATAAGCCGTCACACGAGGTGAATCATGACGGATATCACTGGGGAGAACCGCCTCCGCTCCATAAACCATGAAAAACGGTGTGTATACTGTTGATCTGCTGGGTGTTGTATTGATGCTCCATAACACAGATGGTAATTCTTCTACCCAACAACCCGGCGTTCTCTGTAAAGGAACCATGAGTCGGGGCTTGATGCCTCTCAAAATCTCTTGATTAGCCCTTTCTGCTTGACCATTGGACTGTGGGTGTGCCATTGATGAAACGTCGAGCCGGATATGCTCCCGTTCGCAGAACTCCTTCATGGCACCTTTGGACAAATTGGTACCGTTATCTATGATGATACTGTGTGGAAAGCCAAACCGGAAAATCACTTTTTTGATGAACTGAACCGCCGTGGCCGCATCACACTTGCTAACAGGTTCTGCCTCCACCCACTTTGTAAACTTGTCAACCGCCACCAGGAGGTGGGTCTTCTTATCTCTGGACCTTTTGAAAGGCCCAACCATATCCAGCCCCCAAGTCGCAAACAGCCAAGTAATTGGAATCATTCTCAATTCTTGAGTCGGCACATGAGCACGTCTTGAAAACCTTTGGCAACCAGCACATCGTCTTACCAAATCCTCCGCATCAACATGGGCAGTTAACCAATAGAAGCCATGACGAAACACTTTAGCCACCAGAGATTTTGAACCGGCGTGGTGACCACAATCTCCTTTGTGGATCTCACGCAAAATTTCACGGCCTTCTTCAGGAGACACATAGCGTTTAAACGCCCCTGACACACTGCAATGATGCAACTCACCGTTGATAATAGTCATGGACTTGGATCACCGGATTATCTATCGGGCCAGAGTCTCATCCTCTAGCAACTCGCCCCGGTTCTTGTACGCCAGGTAAGGAAGCGTCCAATCCGGAATAACATGAAGAGCTGCCACCAATTGAGCCTCCGGATCAGGAATAGCCAAATCCGCTTCACCAGGGATCTTGACCGACGGGTTGTGCAGCACATCTAGAAAAACATTGGGCGGGACCGGTTTGCGCTGAGAGCCCAGCCGGCTTAAGGCGTTCGCCGCTTCATTTTTCTGCCGGTCCACGTGGTCCACCTGATAGCCTTTAAAATGACCTGCAACAATATCCACCTCATGACGATATGCTGCCATGAGTGGGTCCTTGGAGTCCCAAGTACCAGACGCTTGCTGAGCCACGAGGTCCGAGTCACCGAAGCACTTAACTCGACTTAGATTCATCTCCTTAGCCATCCGGAGACCATGGAACAAGGCTTCATACTCAGCTGCATTGTCAGTACAAGGGAACATTGAGCGGAGAACGTAACAAAACTTATCACCTCGTGGGGAAGTTAATACGACTCCAGCCCCCGAGCCTTCCAATTGCCTGGATCCGTCAAAATGGATGGTCCAATATGTGTGATCCGGCTTCTCTTCAGGTGCTTGCATTTCTGTCCAATCATTGATGAAATCAACAAGTGCTTGAGACTTAACCACCGTCCGAAGCACATACCTCAAACCGTGCGGCCCAAGCTCTATAGCCCACTTGGCAATCCGGCCAGTTGCTTCCTGGTTCTGGATGATATCCCCCAAAGGAGCAGAACTGACCACCGTAATTGGATGCCCTTGGAAGTATTGTTTAAGCTTCCGGCTCGCCATAAAAACTCCATACACTAGCTTCTGCCAATGCGGATACCTTTGCTTAGACTCAATGAGTACGTCGCTGATATAATAGACCGGACGTTGAACCGGATGCTCCTTACCTGACTCCTTTCGCTCCACCACAATAGCCACGCTGACTGCCCGAGCATTAGCAGCAACATATAGTAGTAACGGCTCCTTGTCAATGGGAGCGGCGAGCACAGGCGGATTGGCCAACTGCCGCTTTAAGTCCTCAAACGCTTCATCAGCAGCGGAACTCCAAACAAACTGATCCGTCTTCTTCAACATCTGATACAAAGGGATTGCCTTCTCACCAAGACGACTGATAAACCAGCTTAACGCGGCAATCCGGCCTGCCAGGCGTTGAACATCATTGATACACTTTGGTTTAGCCAGGGAGGTGATGGCTGTGATCTTCTCCGGATTAGCCTCAATTCCCCTATTGGACACCAGAAAACTCAATAACTTGCCCACCGGTACACCAAAGACACACTTGTCCGGATTAAGCATCATCTTGTATGTCCTCAGGTTACCAAAGGTTTCCTTCAAATCATCAATCAGAGTCTCCTTCTCTCTGGATTTAACCACGATATCATCCATGTAAGCATGTACATTACGGCCAATCTGCTTGTGAAGACAATTTTGCACACACCGTTGATAAGTTGCCTGGGCACTCTTGAGCCCAAAGGGCATAGACACATAGCAGAAGGCTCCAAAGGGAGTTATGAACGCCGTCTTCTCCTGGTCCTTAACTGCCATTTTGATCTGATGATAGGCAGAATATGCATCCAAAAAACTTAAACGCTCACAACCCGCCGTAGCATCAATAATTTGATCAATACGGGGGAGGGCAAAAGGATCTGCTGGACAAGCTTTGTTAAGATCTGTGTAATCCACACACATACGCCAGGTGCCATTTTTCTTAAGGACCAGCACCGGATTGGCAAGCCACTCAGGGTGAAAAACTTCAACAATAAAACCAGCTGCTAAGAGCCTGGCTACCTCCTCTCCAATCGCCTTGCGTCTTTCTTCGTTAAACCGGCGGAGGAACTGTTTCACCGGCTTGTATTTAGGATCCACATTAAGGGTGTGCTCAGCGAGTTCCCTCGATACACCTGGCATGTCAGAGGACTTCCATGCAAAAATGTCCCGATTCTCATGGATGAACTCGATGAGCGCGCTTTCCTATTTCGGATCCAAGTTGGCACTGATGCTGAACTGCTTGGATGAATCGCCAGGTACAAAGTCAACAAGCTTAGTTTCTGCTGCCTATTTGAACTTCAGGGCCGGATCATGCTCCATAGTTGGCTTCTTTAATGGCGTCATGTCTGCCGGATCAACATGGTCCTTATAATACTTCAGCTCCTCGGTGGCACAAACCGACTCTGCATAGGCCGCATCTCCTTCCTTGCACTCCAAAGCGATTTTGCGGCTTCCGTGAACCGTTATTGTCCCCTTGTGACCCGGCATCTTGAGCTGCAAATACACATAACAGGATCGTGCCATAAACTTGGCATAGGCCGGTCGCCCAAACAGGGCGTGATATGGACTTTGGATTTTCACCACTTCAAACGTCAATGTCTCCGACCTGGAATCATGATCATCCCCAAAGGCCGCCTCCAAAGCTATCTTACCAACAGGATATGCAGATTTGCCACGTACTACCCCGTGGAACACCATATTGGACGGTTTGAGATTTTTATCTGTTAGTCCCATACGACGGAAGGTCTCATAGTACAAGATATTAATGCTGCTCCCTCCATCCATGAGCACCTTGGTGAACTTGTAACCTTCCACCTGAGGCGCCACCACCAGAGCCAACTGACCCGGATTATCAACCTGGGGAGGGTGATCCTCTCTGCTCCATATGATTGGCTGTTCAGACCAGCGTAGATAACGGGGTATGGCCGGTTCAACAGAGTTGACCGCCCTCCTCTGAACCTTCCGGTCTCGCTTGTCCAAGCTAGTGGTGAAGACATGGTACTGCCCACTGCTCAGCTGCTTGGGGTTGCTCTGGTAACCTGACTGTTGCTGCTGTTGGTTGTAACCACCCTGGTTGTTCTGACTATTTTGATTATTATGTCCGCCCGGATTACCATTAAATCCTGAACTGGAATTTCCTCCACCGTAACCCGGCCCGGACCTTGAGCCACCGTCGGAGCCGTGATCATACCGGAAAGCATTAGAATTCTTGAACTCCTGCATAATGAAGCAATCCTTCCAAAGGTGGTTTGCTGGTGCCTTCTTCGTCCCATGTCTTGGACAGGGCTGGCTCAGTAGATAGTTTAGGCGGTCCGGGTTAGGGTTGGGCGCCCCGTTGCGATTTTTCGGTTTACCCTTGCGTCGCTGGCCATTGTCCTGTGTGTTGGTATTAGCCACAAAGTCCATGTTACCATCCGCTTTACGCTTGCCTCCACCACCGTTGCCTGCCCAATGATGCTGCTGACCTTTGGAGTTGCTGTTCCTCTTTCCCTTCCCTGCCTTGTCATCATCAGAATCGGGATCTTTGGTACTATCAGAATCAGCATATTTTACCAAAGCAGCCATGAGGCCCCCATGTCAGTGCAATGGCGCTTCATTCGTCCCAACTTCAGCTTTAGGGGCCCAAACCGGCAATTGCCTTCTAGAGTTAATACAGCGGTGTCAGCGTTGATGCGGTCTGATGAATGTAACACTTGTGAAACCCGGGGCACCCAATGAGTCGTCGATTCTCCTTCCTCCTGGACGCAGGCAGCTAAGTCCACTATGGACATAGGCTGTTTACATGTATCCTTGAAATTGCTGATAAACCGGGCTCATAACTGGGCCCATGAACTGATGGAATTAGCCGACAAGCTTTTCAACCAAGTACGGGCTATTCCTTCAAGCATCATGGTGAAGTATTTCGCGCACGCCGCATCATCCACATCCAGCATCTCCATGGCCATCTCATAGCTCTCCACCCATGTCTCTAGAGGTTGATCCGCTGTGTAATTTGGTACTTTGCGCGGGCCTTTGAAATCTTTGGGCAGGCGCACATTGCGTAAAGAGGGGAAAAGGCAAGGCACCCCCAAAGAACTATAAGTAACACCAGGTTCGATCGAGATAGTCGGTCGAACCGGCATGAGCTACCGAGCTTGATGCTGTGCGGCTAACTCGGCCTCCCTGCGTGCTCGGGCCCGGTCCAGCACTTCTTGAGCGTTATCATCCCCACCCACCGGGTTGTTGCCACGGGGTGCTCCACGTCATTCATTGCTCGACACCGCCGGTTCATCCATATGTCTGCTATAGCTCCGGCTTGGACGGGGGGGTCGAGTGGATCCGGTCGCGGCTGTACGAGTATGCTTCCTGTTGGACCAAAGCTGTTCTCAGAAGCTCCTTGACCCGTCATGTTTCTATTGCCTGCGGTGAGTCACCTTCGACTGGAATGGCCACCAGCCGTGCAGCAGCGGTGACGAGATTGTCCATTGGGTTGGAGTAGTGACCCGGAGGTGTTAAGACAGCTTGAGGTATAACAGCGTTTCGACGAGGCGGGTCCATCTGACGAGGCTGAACTGGTGCACCGGTCCCAGGGGCTTCCACCCGGTTTCCCTCCAGCGGATTGCTGGTTCCTGCTCCTGGGGTGTTGAAAAGGTCTCTGGCCTCGAAAACCGGAGGCAATCAGGATTGGTACTTCCTCCTCATGACTTCATGTGACGCACTCTGGTCCAACATGAGCCTGTAGGCTTGTGCGTCTAAAGCGGCCCGCTCTGTGGCCATCCTGGTGTCGTCAGCTGCCAGATCCGCCTTGGCCTGGGTGATCTGTTCCTTTATCTTTGCAATCTCCGCGTTGTGGACGTCCTAATCCGCTGGATTAGCTTCTGCCATAAGCACAACCAATGCATCAAATAACTCTGATAGAACTTGAGCTGGCGGGCGCACAGGGCCTCCTGCCCCGGCAGCCGTCGCCGCTGCTGAACCGGAGGTTGTTGCCACAGCGGTCGAAGAATGAAGCGCTGCTTGTGTGCCGGCCATGAATATTCCAACTCGGTTGGGCAGATCAGAGGGGTCCGGAATACTGTCGCCATCGGAACAGCCCCCAATCCGGCCATCTTGTAGCTGATAAAGAGATTCGGTTTCCCTGGTCGATGACTCGTCATCGGAACAAACAACGGTCTCGCCGCGAGATTCCGATCTATCCTCATAACTTCCCCCATGGATGACTCCCACGAAGACACGCTTCATGGCCGGTTTAACCCGGGCGGATCACGCACGCTGAGCCATCTCGATGAGGTCGATGCAGATGTCCGGCTTAGGGCCCGGTTCACCGACCTTGCCAATGAAAACATGAATGCCACCAAAGGGGACCCGGTACCCGTACTCAACTGAACCGGCCTCGGGGCCCCAGCGTGCATCGTCGATGTAGAGCTTTCCGCGACGACTTTTAGTCATCCGGCCTACGGTGTAACCCTCGAGTCCTTCAAAGCGGCCCTCCAAGAACTTGAAACCATCGTGCGATGGCCCCACGGTGGGCGCCAACTGTCGTGGTTTTGTCACGGCAAATGTCCTAGAGAAAGGACTTAGTCGTGGAGCCATCGCGACGGGTTAGCTTGAAGGGGTTAAAACAGACACAGGGACACAAGAGAGTTTATACTAGTTTGGCCCCTTCGATGAAGGTAAAAGCCTACGCCTAGTTGTGATGGAATTGATGGTGTTTCGATGACTAGGGAGCAAACAAGCTTCGCCTATGTCTCGAGTTGTTGTCTCTCCTTGCACCGCCGCCGGGTCGTCCCCTTATATACACGGGTAACCCCCGTCGGTTCACAGAGTCCCGACACCGGTCCATATTCGTATCCGGGTTGGTCTCTTCTTACAATACAAGTTTATATACAAATGCCAGTCTACAGCTACAAGTCTAAAACTGATCACGGGCCTTAGGCCCTTGTCTGTCTTCTTGGGCTTTAGCACTCTTGAACTACTGATGAAGTTGACCCGGCCCAGATATGCCGGATTACGCCCAGCGGTAATATCCCCAACAGAGTTTGTACGGGCAAGAAGATAGCCTACTTCGTGAAGATCTACCCTAGTGAGGCAAGTACTTCGTGGGCGATGGCCATGGTGGGATAGACAAGGTTGCTTCTTCGTGGACCCTTCGTGGGTGGAGCCCTCCATGGACTCGCGCAACTGTTACCCTTCGTGGGTTGAAGTCTCCATCAACGTGGATGTACGATAGCACCACCTATCGGAACCATGCCAAAAATCTTCGTGTCTACATTGCGTTTGCTCCCTCCAAACTCCTCCTTTTACCTTCATATGCAAATGTTTTACATTCCGCTGCTATACTCTTAGGCTTGCATGTCTAGGTTGATTGCTTGACTTGTGCTAAGTTGATAAAATCTGCCAAGACTTAAAATTGGGAAAAGGCTAGATTTTTATTTGGTCAAGTAGTCTAATCACCCCCTCTAGACATACTTTTGATCCTACATGATCCTTATGGTTACAATCAATAAGCATTTCTCCTTTGGATTCATATGTACTAGTTTTCTTAGGGAACTTTTCATCCACTCCAACCTTTTGTGAAGAAGGCAATGTTTTTCTAGAATGTATTCAAATGCCCATGTTAATCTTGTCAGATCGAATATGGCATGTTAGTGCATTTTACAAATCCCGCAAACCTAATAGGCCTGTAGTAATGTTCAAAACTGCATGTAGGCACTAACATGTTTTCTTCTTTTGCAAATAAGATTAGGCCTAGTGGTGGATAATGTGATACAATATAACAATCACGGCGAATGCCTAGATCTGCATCTCTTAGAAATTACTTTGAACTCCAACCGAGGGACCTTACCAGAGATTATATTCGCCAGGTTCTTTGTTCTCAGAGGAAGGGTGCTGAAGGTAATGAAGTTTGCCCTACATTTATTTTGCAAAAATGAATGGTTTGTTGATCAACGCTAGCGCCTGCGGCGGAATGGAATATGCTCCAAAAATGCTGAATTTCATTTTGGAGCTTCAGATGACAGAGTAATCGGAAGTCATCGTGTTAACCCCATACATGACTTCTCAGTGGCTGACCCGTTTGCAAAAATTGTGAGGTTTCGAAACCAGACTTGGAAGTGGTAATATTAGTTTGAACCTCTCTGATATCCATGTTCAGCGGATCAACATGAGCGTTTGCGGCTGATGAGCTGAATTTCATTTCTAATATCAGTTTGAACCTTGTAACCTTCGAATTTGAGCCATATAACTCTGGAATTTGAACCTTGTAATATTTCGAGCTTTTGGGGTACAATCGTTGAAATGGCGGCGTATGAGACTCGTATATTGGTAGCACTATTTTTACCTTAATATGCAATGGTATTAGATTTTATTAACCATTCTCGAATCTATTTACCTTGTCAATCTCACAGCACACGATCTGTATACCTAACTCGACTGCGATCTTAGACATTATTGCACATAGTTGGTTTCTTCCATCGTGTGCCCTGTAGAGCGTAGAATTAATTATCGCACTCGAGTGTCCATCATCACCCTTCTGCGTAACTTTGACATCATCACCCACGGGTAAACTTATGACTAAAGTCATTCCCAACACTTCGTTTTTACAAAGCTTTTTGCCAATAAACGCCCAAGATTTGTCCCTCTTCTAGCTGACGCATGGTCAAACTAGCCGGGCGGGAAGCTTGTGCGGTAAGCTGCACGATAGTGCAGGAATAAGCTCATCGACGATACATTTGGCACCCCTTCGAGCCCACGCATGCGGTGCAGTGTTGTCAAGCGTGCACTGGAATCGTGCGCTATGAACGTCGTGACAAGACGTGACGATTACAGGTCGGCCGGCCCCCATTTATTACAGCGGCCATTTAACCCTTGTGTCTCTTCCGCCCCACCAGTGCAAGAAGCACACCCACCACGAAAAATTCTTAGAGGGTATCCTGCGCGGCTCCAATGGCGCTCCGAGCGGCTGCCAACGACGAGCAGCAGTTCACCATGCGTGCCATGGTGGACACCCACAGAAGGTTCATGGACCTCTCAGTGGTGTACACCAACGACCCGGTCTGGGTGGAGCACTCCATCCACATCATGGAGTTATTGCTTGCCGAGGAGAAGTACAAGGTGGTTGGGTTCGACCTCGAGTACACCTGCGCTCGTGCCGGGTCTCGTCCCAAGGCCGTCGTCGCCCAGATGTGCGTGCACCACCACGTCCCCATCTACCACTATTGCCTGGCCACAAGGCCTTGCGAGCGTTTCGCTAGGTTTGTCAACAGCCCCCACTACATGTTCGCTATGGTGGACATCACCAACGATGTAAAGGTGCTCGAGAATTCGGGCATCACCTGCCGGAATCTTGTCGACATCTAGGGCCAATACAAGATCTCGGGTAGCAAGGAGCATGAGAAGGACTCACTGGTTCACCTCACCGAGGCCATCATTGACCCCTACTACAGAGACATGAAGGATTCGTGCAACAAGGACAAGCATGCCTGTCACTCGGCCTGGATGGAGAAACTCGACAAAGCTCACTTCGTGTACGCGGCTAAGGAGGCATACATGAGCTACGACATGTACAGGCAGATCGTTGGCATGAGGAAGTTCCTCCTTCCTCAAAACAGCTAGGGATCTAGCTAGAAGCAGAGCAATGTCAAGCGTCGTCGCAACAATAAGTAGATGATTAGATCCTCGTTTCTCCTAGTTTAGTATGCAAGTAATTGCTTACTTTGGTGTGTGGAAATGTTATGTGTGAAGTCACTTGTGTAATTGTATGCTTAATTTGGTTATGCAATGCTGTCTTTTTAAGTATATATGTTGATGCTCTGTAGACAAAGCGTAGATGTTGTGCGGACAAAGAAAATCACATCGCACATGTACTAAACAATGGAACCCGTCGGTGGTGATTTCATCAATCACTCACAATTGTATACCAGCAATCGTTTTCTCACAACACACATGGCTTGTTAGCAGCAATCGTTTGTGTTGTTATCGCTATTCGCACACGTTTCCGATTATAGACTTATTTGCCGCGTATCACACACATCTTCTTAGGTTGAACCGTTTCTGTTCTATTGTCTCAACACAAACAATTTATCCGAGTGAACCGCATGTCGTATATCGCACACACCTTGATATAGCTGATGGTTCCTTTTGTGTTGCCTGATTAGAAATAGTTCATCACTGTGAACCGTATGCTATATATCGCACACACCTTCATCTGGCTGCCCGTTTCTTTAGTTCCTCCGCATCGGAAACAGTTAATTGAACTAAACTATATGCCCTGCATTGCACACGCCACTAAAATCAGAACAGTGGTTGATGCATCCTCCATTGCTAATGTTTTGCATCTTTTTGATGGTTTTTTTACACCATCGTTTGCAATTATTGCATCTCACACAGTTTCGTCGAAGGGTCTCTGATCATAGTGTCACATTAGCAGCATCCTGCAGTAGTGACTATAAAGGCAACTTCCAGAAGTGCTTAGTGGCTAAGGTGTTGAAGATCATGATGAGCATGATACCTCCCCAACAAGCCTAAGGTATCATCCATCCAAAGCCCCTCTATTCATCCTTAATGCCTCTATTGATGTCTATTGCTACTTCTTGAGCTTGTGTTGGTTTTTCCCTTGAAGAGGAAAGGGTGATGTATCAAAGTAGAGATAAGTATTTCCCTCAGTTTTGATAACCAAGGTATCAATATAGGAGGAGGTACATGCAAGTCTCCAATCTATGCACCCGCACAAACAATCAAACACTTGCACCTAACACGATAAAGGTTTTGTTAATCCTTTCACGGTCACTTGCAAGGATAAGATCTGCTAGAGATAGATATAAAAGATTACTAAAGCGTAAAACAAGATAAAAGTAAAAAAATTGCATCAAGGTATTTGGGTTTATAGATCTGAAAAATATATGATGGAAAATAGACCCGGGGGCCATAGGTTTCACTAGAGGCTTCTCTCTTGAAGGAAAATAATACGTTGGGTGAAATAAATTATTGTCGAGCAATTGGTAGAAAAGCAGAAAGTTTTGACGATATCCAAGGTAATGGTTATGAATATAGGCATCACGTCTATGTCAAGTAGACCGACTCTGCCTGCATCTACTACTTGAAAGTGCATTATATCGACTAGAGGGGGGTGAATAGGCGAATTTTACAAATTCATCAGTGACGAATTTCAGGGTGAGGAAATTCCTAAGCAACGAACTACTTAGTAGCGGAATAAGTACTCAGATGCAAGCATAACAGGGTAGTAGAACAATCATCATGATGAAATGAACACAAGCATAGAGTACAGGTAGCATAAACACGGGATAAGCAGGCTGAAGACAAACTGACTGAAGAAATTGAACTGAGGAAATTGAGAAAGTCTTCAGTCAAAGTCTTCCAATAGTAATGATCAAGTACAACAGTATCCGAATGAGGAAATGGAAGAGTTGAGGAAATAGAACCAGTAGCTTGGTGAAGACAATGATTTGGTAGACCGGTTCCAACTGCGATGACAGTCTTACATCTGGTTGGAGCGGCTAGGTATTTAAACCTAAGGACACACAGTCCCGGACACACAGTCCTCACCATATTCTACTTCAGCTAAGGTAACACATTCCTCGCCCAATCACTCGTGGTAAGTCTTCATGTGACTTCCAAACCTTCACAGACTCGGTCACTCGGTGATCCACAACTTCATCTTGGATGCTCTAGACCATGACGCCTAACCGTCTCGAGGATGCACAGTCCTCAAAGGTAACAAGCGTCGGTTCCACACAGGAACAATCTCTTCAGTGATGCTCAATCACTTTGGGTTTGTTGGTGTTTGGTTTGGGTTTTGGGTTTTTCCTCACTTGATGATTTTCGCTCAAAGTCCTTGGAGGATGAGATGCTCTCAATGACAAGTGTCAGTTTCTCGCGGAGCAGCCAACTAGCTATTGGTTGTAGGGGCGGCTATTTATAGCCTAGGGAGCAGCCCGACATGATAAGACATAAATGCCCTTCAATGATATGACCGGTAGGTGGGTAGATATTTTGGGACAGCTAGCGCATAGCACATCAATGGTCGGAAATTTGGCTATCAAATTCCTCAGGGCTATCATGTTCCTCACTTGTAGGCAATCCGCACTGGCAAATTCCTAACTCCTCAGTCGGAACAAATTCCTCAGAGACCAGAAGAACTTCGTCTCTGTCACTGAAGAAATGGACTGAACTGTATGAGATTTCCAATGGCTTCACTCGAAAGGATTGGTAGGTGTAGGATTTTGAGATGAGCATCACTTGGAAACTTTTCCTTAGTTTTGCCTCGATGCCCTTTAACAGTATGGTATTTCCTATGACTCAAGAAAGAGAAAAATGAAACTAGAAAAACAAGAGTCTCCAAGATTCATATTCCTCGCATGAATATCAAGTCTTCACAGTCACACCAATTTCTTCACTTTCAAAGTCTTCAGAAAGCCAAAGTCTTCTGTTGAAGACATTCATTTTTAGGGGTCGACTTTCTCTGTAAATATCAAACTCCTCATAGACTTATAGACCTGTGTACACTCACAAACACTTTAGTCCCTTAACCTATAAGTCTTCAATACACCAAAATCACTAAGGGGCACTCGATGCACTTACAATCTCCCCCTTTTTGGTGATTGATGAAAATATAGGTTAAGTTTTCAATGGGGATAAACATATGAAGTGTAAATACTAGAATTGAGGAATTTGATTGCAAGATATAGATGAACTCCCCCTGAAGATGTGCATATGTGAGGAATTTGCTTTTGAGAAGCCATGCACATTGAAGAGTCGAATTATGGAGATCTCCCCCTATATCTTGTAATTCATACATGCATTTAACATATGATATGAAGAATTTGAAATGCATGATGAAATATGATGACTGATGTAATTCAACATGCATGCTTTAACATATATGAGGAAATATCATGCAGAAGAACACAGTAAAAGTATCAGACCACCATCGGAGGTAAGATTACAACTCGATCCAACAAAGTTTTCAAAAGAACGAGAGTTGCATCTTAAAAAATGCCCATATATAGACCCGCTTGAAGACTAACTCAAATTTCTCCCCCTTTGTCATCGAACGACCAAAAGGGACGAAAAATGAGGACTAACGCCCCTGAAAAATATCATCGGGAAGTTGACGGTGGAGCGCTAGCGTTGTTGGGGTCGTCCGTTGGAGTAGGGCCTTCTTGAATTTCTTCGACGGTAGTTGTGCCCAGTCAAAGTCCTGTTGAAATTCCATCTTCTTGAGATCTTCAGCACTCTAGAGGTTAGACATTATGGCCCAGGTGCGGTCAAAGACTTCATGCAGATAATAGTGATTCTTCTTCACAATATTTTGAGTGACTGTCATGTTCTGAAGAATAGCACCAAACTGACGCTTGACCCACTTATGGTTGCGATCAACCTTCTGACGAAGACTAAGGAGAAGCTCATGATCAGCCATCACCCTAGGAGCAGTGGCTTGAGGGTTTTGCTTAGAAGCATTTGCGGCAGTGTCATGCGTGGCAGAGTCATCATTGGTGGAATATGACGCAGTTTGCGAAACTGTCCATCCAATGGACGAATGCCTTCATCAATAACAACATTCTTGCCCTTCTCATCAGATGAGGAAATAGGTCATTTGAAGACTTCAATGGGTGGCAAGTAACTGAGATGATTTTGAAAGTCAGCCTTGTAATTGATTGAAGACCTTGATCTGAGGAAACTCATAATCCAGGGAGCATAAGGCTTCAACTCAAAAGGTGATAGTGCAACATTTGCCAGAGTCCTCATGAAGAAATATGGTAGTTGACAGGAACTCCATGAATATTGTTGAATAGCAAATTCTTCATGATGCCAACGACTTCTTCTTCATTAGAATCGTGGCCTTTAATTGGACTCAGGGTCTTAGTCAGAATCTTGTACACGGTCCTTGGCACATATGGCAATTCCTTCACGAGGAATTTTGTCCTTGGGGCTTGACCAGGCTTCAGAGACTTCATCAACACTTGCATGTAGTGATCAGATAACTCAATTCATGGTAGAGGAGTCACGCACCTTCAAGGGGAGGACTGGTAGGTAGGGCATGAAGCAATTTAGAGGCTGGTGCCTTGTAATGTGTGTTTTCTGTCATCCAGTCCAGAACCCATGAATTCACATCGTCAGCGTTGCCTGTGATGTGCAATGTAGCATAGAACTAAAGAATTAGCTCTTCATTCCAATCGATAGTGTCGGTGCAGAAGTTGAGAATCCTAGCATCATGAAGAACACTCAGGACGGGGTTGAAGCAAGGCAGCGACTCCACGTCAACATGAGGAATATGCTCATGGTCGAAGATTTTTTCTTTGTTTAAAAGCAGAGAACAATAGAAATTCATCTGGTTGCTATCCAGAAACGCTTCCTTCGAAGACGAGCAGAGTCATAAGGGGTGTAGTCAGTGAAGAACACATGCTCATGAAAGAAGTCATCATCTTTGAAATTCATTTTCTTTGAGAAGGGATTCTTCGGCTTGGGCTGAGGAGTATTAGTCAATGTATGTCTTCACAGCCTTAGGAATCACAGTCTCGGGAGTTGTAGGCTCAGGAATTTCAGTAGCAATATCTTCAGTGGCAGCCTGGGTCTCCATGTCTTCAGCATTAGCACTGGTGGCTGGAATTTCTTCTCGGATGGTGAGAACTGAAGCTTGAGGTTCATCAGAGGCCATCGAAACTTCTTCAGTTTGGACTGGGGACTGAGGAATCTGTTGCAGTGGGGTAAACATGGGTGAATTGGGGTGATGACTTTCCCAATAGTCATCATTCAGAACTGGAGTGGTGCACCCAATGTCCACGTCTTCTTCTTCATCCATTTCCTCAACTCCTGCCTCTTCAGCTGTGAACTGAGGCATGGGCGATGATATCACTGGAGTGGACATAATGTTGTCCACATCAATTTCCTCATCCAACTACTCTGACGAAGCAGTAGAAGGATTTTCTTCGTTGGATCCACTAGGGATTTCTTAATGCTCACCAAAGGGAACGCTCTCCTTTGATGGCATGCTTGAAACAGCAACAACGTCAATTGGATTTTCAAAGGAGCTCATCAAAGTCTTCACCTTCTTTGGTGCTGAAGACTCTGAGGCGGATTGGCTAGGAGCCAATGTCATATTCATCACTGTATGGTGACTTTGGCTCCCAGCCAATCTGCATGCTAGATGTCAAATTCATCACTGAGTGCCTTGTTCTCAGCTTGCAGTCACAAGTTCATCAGTTGTCGTCTTGACAATGTTTTTCTTCATAAAATTCTCTTTCTTGTACTGAGCCTTTTTGAGCTTCCTGGCCTTGTCAAATTTCCATTTTTCTTCTCCTATGAAGGCGTTCAGCATGTGACTTTGGCCAGGAGTGAGCTTGAAGTTAGGCATAGGAGTGTTGGGGCCATTGTGCCAGAGATCAATGAAATCAAGGATCAGCTTGGGATCCAACAGGAGAGGCACATCTGTGCCTTTGGCTCTAGCGGCCCTCTGCTGTCTATCTCTGATGATCTCAGTGAGTTCTTCATCATCAGCTTCGTCTTCACTGGACAGCACATGAAAGGCAACCTGCTTCTTGTGAGGACTTGGTCTAGAGCCTCGTCCAGCAGTAGCCTTGGTCTTCAGCAAAGTGGGGTCAGTTGAGGATTGTGGAGGAGCTGAAGAACTTGCAGAGGCTCCTGAGGCAATTGAGATGCCTGCGGTCCTTTGGCAAGTGGTGAGATGCAAAGGTGCTGAGGACTTTGCCGGAGGAGCTGAGGGCTTTGCAACAGGAGGAACTGGAGCAGCTTGAGGAATTTGTCGTGAGGGCATAGACGAGTTGGGTCGTGAGGGCATTGCTGAGGAACTTGATGGTTTGCGAGCTGGCTTCTTGGCCATAGTCTTCCTGGTCTTGCTGGCAGAGGCCTCAGCAGCAACAATAGCAACGTCTTCATTGAATTTCTTCATTGCTTCTTTGGCCACTTTGGCCAGTTTTGCTTGTCGCTTGGCCCATTCAGCTGGAAATTCCTCACCTCTTCTGATGCTAGAGGGATTAGCTTCTTGACCAGGTGCCAGTGGAGGTCTAGGGCATGTTGGGTGTACAACGAATTTTTTCATGTACTTGGGAGTGACATAGCGATATTCCCTCCATTCTCCGGCCCATCTTCTCTCAATTTTCTAAATGCACACTTTGCGCTCATTCTTTGTTTCTTCAGGGGGTGTGCAATACCCTGCATACATGTCTTCAGGGGTTTCAAAGGCAGTGTTGACTTCCAATTTCTTCCCTCCCTTCTGAGGTTTCTTGCCATCAACCATTTTCTTCAGCTGAGGATTTTGAACAATTAAGTTCTCAGAAGAGGTATGCAATCTGTCTTCGAGGAACGCTACAAGTGAGTTAAGTTGATGAGAACCTAGTGATTCATCAGCAGACATGAGTACCTGTGAACAAAGTATAGGTGTGAAGAATTTGCAGAGGTCACATGCGTTCTTAGAAGTTTTTGCAAAAAGAACAAGTTTGAGGAATTTGACCAGAGGTGTCCTAAGGAATTTCACTAAGCATTCTTTGACTTAGGTTCTAGAGTTGTGTAGATTGAAAATCCACACAATTGAGGAATCTTGAAGAAAAATGTTGTTAGAGAAACAGATCAAGAACAGATGCTTATGAGAGGTGTTTAAAGTGTGGAAGTTGAGGAATAAACACCTTTTGAAGATTTTGTAGAAATCATCAGAATCAACAAGGGTGGTAAAAGTAACTTTTAATTACCCTAGACGAAGAACACGACGAACTGGGAGTAGTAGATTGGAAGCTCGTCAGTACAGATCTTCCACGCCCTAACTTGGAAGAGGAAGACAGCTACGGCGGCGGCGGAGAGAAGAAATCCGCGGCCGGCACAAGTACGATGGCGACGAGGTCGAGGCAGTGAAGCTCTTTCCCACCAGCGATGATGGAAGTAGCGGCGGTGCTAGGTCTAGAAGCTCGAGCGAGGAGAGTGAGGTCGAGCAGGGTAAATGAAGTCTGAGGTGGGTGAGGGATGTTTATAGCCGAAGTGAAAAAGCGCTCGCCCAAAGAAATCGGATGAACATGCCCTTGACTCTTCTCATCCTAGCGACATGTGTCACCCACGTACAGATCGGTGGTGATCGTGCGAGGTCGTGGGTGAATAGATAAGTCTTATCTAGGGATGCAAAACGATTTGAGCGGCAAGAGCCGGAAATTTGAGATAAGAATATTTTAGCATTTCGTTCGCAAATTCTTCAGCTGACAAGGACACAGTGAAGATTTTGAACGAGTTTCAAATAGAACGCACATGAAGAATTTGTGAACAGGTTGGGTTGAGTTTAGCATAGAGGGGGAAGGGTCCAATCACATTCACTTAGCAGAAAAGGCAACTTGAAGAACTAGCAATAAGTGAATGTTGTAGAGGACTAAAAAATCAAATATATATATATATATATATGTGTGTGTGTGTGTGTGTGTGTAGTCAATGAACAACAACGTCGGAAAGAGTGAAGACAAATCAAAGTGAAGAAATCGAATCAACTGAGGAATTTCAAAACTAAAGAAAAACTCAAATTGAAGAATTTCAACTTTTCTTGGTGGCGTGACCCACCATATAAGAATGATGATTTTAGACGCCGTGTACAATTGTCGTAGGGATCTGAGAATCCAATTCTTTGTTAATTTGTTCACACTTAGAGGGTTAGTCTTCATTCATTGAAGAGAAACTTACTTCGTGTGTTGCACATCTAAGTCATCAATTTTGCATAAGTGTTAGGATGTGTGTCCTTTTCAAAGTACATTCGAAGATTCTAAGATATTTTGCTCACACCACAACTTGCCAAAATCTCTTCTCATCCAAGGGCTCTGTGAAGATATCGGCTAACTGTTCTTCAGTCTTCACATGCTCAATAGACATGTTGCCCTTCAACACATGATCACGAAGAAAATGATGATGAATCTGAATGTGCTTTGTCTTCGAGTGTTGAACTAGGTTATAAGCAATCTTGATGGCACTCTCATTGTCACAGTGGAGAGGCACATTCTTCACATTGATGCCTTAGTCCTTGAGGGTTTGCTTCATCCATAGCAACTGAGCACATCACGAACTAGCAGCAATGTACTCAGCTTCGGCAGTAGAAAGTGATACGCATTTCTGTTTCTTCGAGGACCAACATACCAAGGATCATCCGAGGAAATGGCATGTGCCTGATGTTGACTTGCGATCCACATGATCACCAGCATAGTCAGAGTCAGACTATCCAATGAGATCAAAAGTCGAGCCCTTGGGATACCATAGTCCTAGTGTTGGTGTGTGAGCTAGATATCGAAGAATATGCTTCATAGCCTTATGGTCTGATTCCTTCGGTGTAGCTTGAAATCGGGCACACATGCAAACACTAAGAATAATATCTGGCCTAGATGCACATAAATATAATAAAGATCCAATCATGGAGCGGTATACTGATAACCCACAAATGTAGGTGATCGCAATAGTTTTCGAGGGTAGAGTATTCAACCCAAATTTATTGATTTGACACAAGGCGAGCTAGAGAATATTGTCAAGTATTAGCAACTGAGTTTTCAATTCAACCACACCTGGAAACTTAATATCTGCAGCAAAGTGTTTAGTAGCAAAGTAATATGATAGTGGTAACGGTAGCAAAAGGTAACAGTGGCAAAAGTAATATTTTTGGTGTTTTATAGTGATGATAACAATAGCAACGGAAAAGTAAATAAGCGAATAACAATATATGGAAAGCTCGTAGGCAATGGATCGGTGATGGAGAATTATGTCGGATGTGGTTCATCATGTAACAGTCATAACATAGGGTGACACAGAACTAGCTCCAATTCATCAATGTAATGTAGGCATGTATTCCAAATATAGTCATACGTGCTTATGGAAAGAACTTGCATGACATCCTTTGTCCTACCCTCCCGTAGTAGCGGGGTCCTATAGGAAACTAAGGGATATTAAGGCATCCTTTTAATAGAGTACCGAAGCAAAGCAATAACACATAGTGAATACATGAACTCCTCAAACTACGGTCATCACCGGGAGTGGTCCCGATTATTGTCACTTCGGGTTGCCGGATCATAACACATATTAGGTGACTATAGACTTGCAAGATAGGATCAAGAACTCTCATATAATGATGAAACCATAATAGGTTCAGATCTGAAATCATGGCACTCGGGCCCTGGTGACAAGCATTAAGCATAGCAAAGTCATAGCAACATCAATCTCAGAACATAGTGGATACTAGGGATCAAACCCTAACAAAAACTAACTCGATTACATGATAAATCTCATCCAACCCATCACCGTCCAGCAAGCCTATGATGGAATTACTCACGCATGGCGGTGAGCATCATGAAATTGGTGATGGAGGAAGGTTGATGATGACGATGGCGATAGATTCCCCTCTCCGGAGCCTCGAACGGACTCCAGATCGGCCTTCCCGAGAGAGTTTAGGGCTTGGCGGCGGCTCCGTATCGTAAAACACGATGAATCCTTCTCTCTGATTTTTTTCTCCCCGAAAATGAACATATGGAGTCAAGGTTGAGGTCGGTGGAGCATTAGGGGGCCCACGAGTAGGGGGGCGCGCCTAGGGGGTAGGGCGCGCCCCCACCCTCGTGGACAGGTGGAGGCCCCCTGACGTGGATCTTCCTTCCAGTATTTTTTATATATTCCAAAATAATTCTGCGTTAATTTTCAGGTCATTCCGAGAACTTTTATTTCTGCACAAAAATAACACCATGGCAATTCTGCTGAAAATAGCGTCAGTCCGGGTTAGTTCCATTCAAATCATGCAAGTTAGAGTCCAAAACAAGGGCAAAAGTGTTTGGAAAAGTTGATACAACGGAGATGTATCATATACCTTTTGATTGAAGTCTATACCATTTTCATCAGTGCATAGATGGCCATTTGTAGGCATAGGGATTTTGACGCTGTCGGATTTCAGGTTTCGGCTAAACCCTTGAGGTTCGAACACTGCAGTGCGCACGAAGATCTCTCGCCCTCTAGCTCTCGCCCTCACCGCAATCTCAAGTCTTAGTGCGTTGAACCCGCAGAATAAGGGACACGAGATTTATACTGGTTCGGGCCACCGATGTGGTGTAATACCCTACTCCAGTGTGGTGTGGTGGATTGCCTCTCGGGCTGAGGAAGAACAGTCACAAGGGAAGAATAGCCCCTTGAGGAGAGGTGCTCTTGTGCTTGGTGAGTTGATGTGGAAGAGGATCGCCCCTCTTCTAAGGTGGTGGCTAGTCCTATTTATAGACGCCCGGGTCCTCTCCCCAAATATTAGGCGCAAAGGGATACCACAACGGCCAGTTTGAAGGGGGACAGCTAGTACAAGCTATCCTAACAAAAGATGGTCTTCGCCTGCCAAAGACTCTGGTGGTGATGCCGTCATGGGCTCCACGATGACCTCCATCCTGCCGTCCTGCTGGTCTTTGTCTTGCTGTCTTGTTGCACCTATATGGAAACCTTTGCTTGATGCCTCGGGACTCTGCGCCTGCGCTTGCCTCTTTATCACCAAAGGGGAAATGAGGACACTGGGCACGCTAGCGGCTGCCTGGTGCCCGCCTGGCCTTGGTCGTCATGGCTTACATCACGGGAGACCTCGCGAGGTGCCCCTTGCCTTGATCTCTCTGCCCCTCGCGAGCCAGCCTGGTGAGGCCGTCCCCGAGGAAGTCTTGCATCGTCCGCCTCGCAAGGGTCTTGGTGTTTGTTGGTGCATATGGGCTGTACAGGGCCGCTAGTGGAGCCACGTCGTGGGCGACAGGCAGGCAAGTCTGGGGACCCCCGTTCCTAGGACGCCGACAGTAGGCCCCGGGCCCAAGGCGCGTTCAGGCCTGGCATCAAGGCGAAGCCAAGGGGCAAGTGCGGAGCGCCTTGGGCCCTAATAGCCTGTAGCCTCGGTTGACACATGGCGGTTGATTGGATGTGGGAGTCTCTGCTTCCCCACGCCGCCTCAGCAACTGCCCGACTTGACGAGTCCTTGCTGCATGCAGAAAAAGATCATTGTTACCTTAGATCGTGGAGGTCGGCGGTTGGCCTCCCCTTGGCTATAAATGGGAAGATGAGGGTGGAGCCCCCGTCACCCATCTCTTCCTTCACTTCCCTCGCTCCTTCTTCTTCCTCGCTTCATCGCTTGCTGCATCGACCATGGCGCCGATACGGAGGTTCTCAGCCGCGGAGACGGGAAAGACACCCCTCGACAAGCCCGAGCCACTTACGTCGAAGAAGAGGATGTCCCATCGTCGTGACATAGACGTGAGGCCAGAGGTGTCGAGGCCCTGGTACGAGCGGCCACCTCCCGGGTATCCGTTGCCCTTGTACGCCTGAGCCGAGGGCTCCGGAGGGACGAGCGGCCAACGACGCCGCCCATGCTGTGACCGTGGTCGCCGTGCCGTGGTGACGCACGCCACCGCCCCAGGAGCCCATGTCGTGGACTCCTCGCACAAATTCATGTTGTGGGCGGCGATGCCTCCACGCACTTGGATTCGCTTCCCGCAGTTCATCGCTGCCGAGGGGCCCCCTCGAGCTTTGGCTGCAGCACACCGACTGCGATGCCCCGGCGACTAGGGCGGAGGTTGAAGCCGTCTCCTCCGGGAGGATCTTCATGACTCGCGGCTGGGGCGAGGTCGCTTGAGTCTTCCATGTGGACGGTGCCTCCACGATGTTCTTCAAGGTCTTCAACGAGGAAGGCCGCCGCTTGGAGTGCTGCCCTGAAGGAGGTCGCCAGGATGGCACAGCGGCCAATGCCGAGCCTGCCACTAGCCTAGCCAGCAGCTCCTCCAGTGACAGCGGTGACTCCTTGTGGTCGAGCGATACTCCCGAGCTCGACGAGACTCCGGAGACAAGCAACGATAGCTACGTGCCCCTGAGCTCTCGCCGCGCTCGGAGGAAGGCCACGGCGTCTGGTCGCCGCCATCGCTGATCTAGATGAGGTTGGCGCCGGCCTCCGGAGGCCCACTATTGATGATGGTGTCGGCGGTGGTTGGTGCATGTAGATAGGGCCTCTAGAAACTTCCTTCTTTTGTTCCCTATGAGGAATCAAGACAGACCCCATGGGGGCGTGTAAAGGGTCTGTAATGTCTTTTGTTGATATTGCCCTTATTATGAAAATTTTCGAACACATGTCCTGCTTCGACTCGGTCTCCCCTTTCCAACCCCGCGGTAGCTTGGTGCTCTATGCGGACAGGTCCCGGTCCCCAGGCAGGCTGCAGCCGTCGCTGGTATGCCAGGCCACGATGCCGTGGTCAAGGCCATGAGGTGAGCGGCCCGAGGTCCGGTAAGAGCTCCTGAGGCACGATGCTCAAGAGGTCCCCATTAGCATGCGTGCAGCTACCTGAGGATGGGAAAGGGAGGCGATGTCTGTCAGATCACGGGTTCCGGCAAAACCATTGAGGTTCGAACACTGGGGTGCGCGTGAAGGTTTTCTCCCTATCGATCCACGCCCTAGCTCTCTAAGATCTCATGGATGCACTCGACGAACTCACAACCCAGAAAGACACAAGATTTATACTGGTCCAGGCCACCGTTGTGGTGTAATACCCTACTCCAGTGTGGTGGTGGTGGATTGCCTCTTGGGCTGATGATGAACAGTACAAGGGGAAGAACAACCTCTTGAGGTTGAGGTGTTCTTGTGCTTGGCGAACTTATGTGAGTGAGATGATCTTGGATCCGTCCCCCTCTGTGGTGGCTAGTTCTACTTATATAGGCCCTGATCCTCTCCCCAAATATTGAGCGGGGAGGGAGCCAACAATGGCCAATTTGAAAGGGGACAACTAGTACAGCTTATCCTGACAAAAGTGGTCTTCGCCTGCAAAAAGCTCTGGTGGTGACGCTGTCTTGGGCTCCACGGTGACCTCCATCTTGCCATCCTGCTAGTCTTGGTCTCGTTGCACCGATATGGAAACCTTTCCTTGATGCCTGGGTACTCCGCGCCTGCGCTTGCCCCCTTGGCACCAAAGAGGAAACAAGGATGTTGCGCATGCTGGTGCCCACCTGGTCTCGATCATCATGGCTCACATCATGAGGACCTCACGAGGTTTTCCTTGCCTTGATCTCTCCACCCCTCGGGAGCCTGCCTGGTGAGGCCGCTCCTGAGGAGGTCTTGCGTCATCTGCCTCGCGAGGCTTGGCCCCTCGCGAGGGTCTTGAACACCTTGTCGATGAAGATGGGCCGTACAGACCTGTCAGCGCAGCCACCATGTGGGCCACATGCAGGCAAGTCTGGGGACCCATGTTCCTAGAACACCGACAATGTCGTTGCAGCAGGGCAGCGAAAGGTGAGAATCTTATGCCATAGCGCTCGGCCGACCCGGGTGCGGGACTTATCTTGGTAGCCCAGAGTTGTTTCCTCGTGTTGTGCCAGACTCGTGTGCCTGCAGCCGTAGTTTAGCCAGGTTAGGTTCGTGCAAGCCTCCCCCTCTTATTCGCGCTCTTCTATGGGCTCTACGTCCTCAGGTCCCGGCCCTCGAGCGAGCTCAGCCGCCGCTGGTATGCCAGGTCGTAGTGTCGTGGTCAAGGCCAGGGGGTGAGGGCTGGAGAGCCAGTAAGAGCTCCTGAGTCTTGATGCTCAGGAGCCCCCCTTTTAACGCGCAAGTGAATTGCATGGGAGAAGAGGGAGCTCGCGGTACTGCCCGCTGCAGTCCTCAGGAGGTTCCTGCAAGTTAGCGTGAGGAAGGACACAAATTTCCGCTATGATTGCCGGTCTGCCACTGGTTGCTTTGCAAGGAGGTGAAGGCACTGAGGGTCCGATGAGGTGATGTGCACGGGTGTGCCACGAGCCAGAGCTCGACCGCTCAGATTTATTAGCGTTGCAGGGGCACACCCGAGCACAAGTGTTGTGCCGGCATGAGAGGCTCCCGTGGTGGGAGATAATTAAGCAGGTAGTGACCATAAGAAACTCATGCATGGAGAGCAAACTAGCTTAGGTAAATGCAAGAACGATACATGCCATTGGGCCGGACCCGAGCGGCCTGGGGAAGATGCAGCCCGAGGGGCGCCCCCAGCAGGGTAAACTAAAGATGCAAGAGGGTACATGCCACAGGGGCAGGCTCATGCGACCTGGGAATAATGCAGCCCGAGGGGCGCTCCCAGCTGAATGAACTTGGAAAATGTCACCTGGTTTGGTTGTCAAAGGAGTGTTGGGGTAGCTGAAGGTGCACGCTGAAAAAGTCGCTCCTCACAAGCCGTTGAGACCCTGAGCCTCGGGAGGCTCTAGGGGCTCATGTGGCCTCCTGAGAACCGTCTCCATCTCCACCAGGACCACGTGATGCCTAGCTTCCTGGGTCACCAAGATGCTCCGTAGATTGCATTGGAAGGCGGTTGCTACGCTCGACAGGCTGAATGGCATGCGCACGTAGCTGTGAGGTGGACCCTCACACCGACCAGCACGCGAAGGCCCGAAGCACTCCTGAGATGCGGCACTGTTGAGCCCTGGGATGTCAATGCAGATGCGCAGCTCACCACCCTTGCCCGGGTGGGGAGCTACACTAGGTGGGCGGCGGTCGCCGCGTATTGCCCTTGTTTCCTGAAGTCCCGAGTGGTCTTGACGATGAACTCCTGAGCGCCGGGCGCTCCTCGCCCGGTGCCCTCCTGAGGGTAACTTGCCATGAAGCATGCCTCCACATGGTGCCCAAGCGCCTCCCTCGTGTTGTTGACCAGGTCTGAGGCCCTCCAGAAGAGAGCCCCCGAGCCCTGCCCGAGGAGGGCGCCGGGCATGCTTTCCTATGTGAGGGAGGGAGGCTCCCCAGGTGCGAGCACCGATCCTGAGGTGGCGCCGCTAGAGGCGCCACTCCCCTGAGGCCCAGTGCGGAGTAGCTGCTTCTTCTTCTTGGGTTGGCCTCAAGAGGGTATTGCACACACGCGCTGTCAGGGTCTTCGACTGCTTTAGCTTGGAAGGCGCGCTCGAGGGAGCACACCGCGTCTCTTTCTTCGTAGGGGAGTGTGATGATTCCGCCGCTACCCGACATCTTGAGGACGTTCTAGCCATGGCGGGTGACTTCCATGAATTTGGCTAGCGCTGGGTACCCGAAGATGGCATTATACGACAGGCGGATGTGGGCGACGTTGAAGTCGACAAGCTCGGCGTGGTAGTTGTCGCGCTGACCGAATGTGACAGGGAGACGAACTTGCCCTGTCAGGGTGGTGGAGCCGTCAGTCACTCCTGAGAAAGGCTTGGTGGCCTGAAGCTGATCGTATGGCACTTGGAGGCTGTCGAACGTCTCGACGGATAGGACACTGAGCCCTGCGCCGCCATTGATGAGGGTCTTGGTGACTTGGACATTGCTGATGACGGGTGAACAGAGCATCGGGAGGACGTCGACGGTTGCCACGCATTTGAGCTGGTCCGCCGAGCTGAAGGTGATGGCGTACTTGGACCATCTAAGCGGGCGCGTGGCCTCGAGCTTGGGGAGGGCTGCATTCACCTGCGAGAGAACTGCTTGTAGATGCGCTGGGAAGCCGGGGCCTGAGCACCACCCAAGATGCAAGCGATGGAGCGCGGCTCCTGGAAGCCCCCAGCCCCTTCGCCCTGTTGGTGGTCATTGTTCCTCCTTGGTGGTGGAGGCAGTGGAGGGAGACCAGGATTTCCCTGAGGTTGTTGCTCGCGAGGCTGGTCCCTCTAGGCGCCCTCACAAGGCTGGTCCTGCCAGCGGTCCTCGCGAGGCTGGTCGCGCCACTCCTGGCGGGGCCGGCGGCTGTCCCAACGTCATCCGCCTCGTCCACTTCCTCGGTCATAGCCCCGGTCGTTGCGCTCGGGGCGTCGATCGAAGCGTCCATCTCGAATGGCTCTAAGCTCTTGACAATCGTTGGTGTAGTGGCTGCGCACGTTGTGCAAGGCACAGAACGTACAGCTGCCCTTGGAAGCTTGGACGACTCGGGAAGGTCCCGGCCATGCTTTGTGTCTGGCTCTGCCGCGAGTACGGCCACTCCCTTGCGCTTCACATCCTTGACCTTGGCCTTCTTCTCCTTTGGAACTGCAGTAGGGAGCTCGAGGAGGGAGATACGCCCCTCCTCAGCTCTTGCACACTTGGTTGCTATGTTGAACAAATCCAAAGTCATGCACAACTTCTCATGGATGGCGAGCTCCTCCTTGGTCTTGATGTCGCGGACGCCATCGGAAAACGTTGAGATGATGGCCTCGTTCGAAACCTTGGGGATCTTGAGACGCACGCTGTCGAAGTGCTAGATGTACTTCTGCAGGGTCTCTCCTGGCTGTTGCTTGATGCGGCGCAGGTCACCCGCGGCTGGAGGTCGGTCGTGTGTGCTCTGGAAGTTGACAAAGAAGCGGTCGCGCATTTCACCCCAGGAGGAGATCAAGCCTGGAGGTAGGTTCAAGAACCACGAGCGGGCGCCGTCCTTGAGAGCCATGGGAAACCAGTTCGCCATGACCTTTTCGTCGCCGGTGGCTGCCTTGATGCTCAGCTCGTAAAGCTGCAGGAACTCTACGGGGTCGGGGTGCCGTCGTAGCATGGAGGCAGGTCCGGATTGAACTTGCCTGGCCAGACGACGCTACGCAGCTCGGGAACAAGGGCGCGACAGCCTGCAGTGGCCACCGGGGCCCTCTGCAGGGGCGGAGCTTGCCCTTGATGCCCGCGCACAGCCGCCACAGGCGGCATGCGGCCTTGTCGTGGCGCCAGGAGCGCTGGAGCGTTTTCTTGCGGCCGGGGAACCTCTTGGCAGTTTCCTTCTTCGTGCGCGGGACATGGCGCGATGGGTTACGCTGCGGAACCGCACATCTTGGGGCAAGGACGCCATCTTGACGCGGAGGAGGCGAAGGCGCTCCATGAGCCGCGCGTCTCAGCGCGAGGGCGCCATCTTGATGCGGGGGAGGCGGAGGCGCTCCGTGAGCTACGTCAACCGCAGCTGTAGGTGGGCGAGGCAGCGAGAGGGATGGCGCAGGAGAGCCTCCAGCGGCGCTAACAAGCACAACGATGTGGTCCAACCAGTCCTCGTAGAGGTCGTCGACCGGGCGATGACGCAGCTTCTCGCGTGCCATGAGCAATGCGTCCTTCGCGTCTGTGGGTGCGCAACAAGCATGAGACGACGAGCTGGCCGGAGTCAGTGACGGGGTGGCGGTGCGGCCGTCCCGCCGCATGGAGGGGTGCAGTGAGGACTCTTGCTGCTCGTTTGCCGCCGGGCCGGTAGCGGCGTTGGCAAGAGGAGACGGAGAATGATGGGGAGGCCTGCCGATAGGGGCCGTCTGAGCGACACGGGCGGCGAGGGCGGCCCGGCGCTCGGTGCGGGCTCGGCGCGCGTCCGACATGGATGTGGTGGAGCAATGGGATGCGGATCAGCCGAAGGAAAGCTTCAGCGCACCCCTACCTAGCATGCCAAATGTCGTATTTCGGGTTCCGGCTAAACCGTTGAGGTTCGAACACTGGGGAACGCACAAAGATCTCTCCCCCTCTAGCTCTCACCCTCACCGCAATCTCAAGTCTTAGCGCGTCGAACCCGCAGAACAAGGGACATAAGATTTATACTGGTTCGGGCCACCGATGTGGTGTAATACCCTACTCCAGTGTGGTGTGGTGGATTTCCTCTGGGGCTGAGGATGAACAGTTACAAGGGAAGAATAGCCTCCTGAGGAGAGGTGCTCTTGTGCTTGGTGAGTTGATGTGGTAGAGGATAGCCCCTCTTCTAAGGTGGTGGCTAGTCCTATTTATAGACGCCCGGGTCCTCTCCCCAAATATTAGGCGGGAAGGGATCCCACAACTGCCAGGTTGAAGGGGGGCAACTAGTACAAGCTATCCTGACAAAATATGGTCTTCGCCTACCAAAGGCTCTAGTGGTGATGCCGTCCTGGGCTCCACGGTGACCTCTGTCCTGCCGTCCTATTGGTCTTGGTCTTGTTGCACCGATATGGAAACCTTTGCTTGATGCCTTGGGACTCCGCGCCTGCGCTTGCCTCTTTAGAACCAAAGGGGAAATGAGGACACTGGGCGCTGGCGCCCGCCTGGTGCCCGCCTAGCCTTGGTCGTCATGGCTTACGTCATGGGGACCTCGCGAGGTGCCCCTTGCCTTGATCTCTCCCCCCTCATGAACCAGCCTGGTGACGCCGTCCCCGAGGAGGTCTTGCGTCATCCGCCTCGCGAGGCTTGGCCACTCGCGAGGGTCTTAGGTGCTTGCTGGTGAAGATGGGCCGTACAGGGCCGCTGGTGGAGCCACGCCATGGGCCGCAGGCAGGCAAGTCTGGGGACCCCCGTTCCTAGGACGCCAACAGACGCCTCTGCAATCTTGCATGCCGAATTTCCTCAACACATCCTTGAGGTATTTCTCCTAAGATATGAACATGCCATTGTGTTGTTGACGTATTTGAAGACCTAAGAAGAATTTCAATTCTCCCGTCATAGACATTTAATATTCTTCACTCATCATATAGGCAAATTCATCAATGTAACGTGGGTCAGTACAACCAAAGATGATATCATCAACATATACTTGGCACATGAATAATTCATCATCATAGGTTTTGGTGAAAAGAGTTGGGTCAAATGAACCGGGTTTGAAGCCTTTCTTCATGAGGAATTCCTTCAAAGTATCATACCACGCCCGAGGGGCCTGCTTGAGGCCATAGATGGCCTTATTGAGTCTGAAGACTTTGTAAGGATACTTTGGATCTTCAAATCCGGGGGTTGAGCAACATATACTTCTTCCTGAAGCTTACCATTGAGGAATGCATTTTTCACATCCTTTTGATATAAGATGATATTATGATGGTTAGCGTAAGCAAGAAATATGAAAATAGCCTCAAGTCTAGCTATAGGTGCAAAAGTTTCATAAAAATCAATTCCTTCAACCCGTGTGTAGCCTTGAGCTACAAGTCGGGCCTTATTCCTCACCATGAGGCCATTTTCATCTTGCTTGTCGCGGTAGATCCATTTGGTGTCGAAGATATTGTGCTTGCGTGGGTCTGCTCGCTTAACAAGTTCCCACACATTGTTGAGCTCGAACTGATGTAATTCCTCTTGCATTGCTTGAATCTAATCAGGCTCCAGAAATGCCTCATCTACTTTGGTGGGCTCAGTGATAGATACAAAAGCAAAGTGCGCACAAAAGTTAGACAAATGTGAAGCTTTTGAGCGTGTGAGAGGACCTGGTGCTTTGATGTCGTTGATGGTTCTCTCAATCTGCACTTCATTAGCAACGCGAGGATGAGCAGGTGGACAACATTGAGGGGGCTCAACATTTTCTTCAGAGCCATTTTCCTCAGGTGCACCATTATGATGTTCTTCACGATCAAGAATGACTTCTTCAGTGGATTCTTTGGTAGGGATGACATCCTCAGTAGCCTTGAACTTAATGGATTCCTCAGGTGGTATTTCATCTAGCACATGAGGTACGTGCTCTCTTTGTGAGCCGTTAGTTTCATCGAATCGCACATCTACAGTTTCAACAACCTTGTGGCGATAGGTGTTGAAGACTCTGTAGGTGTGCGAGTCCTTTCCATAACCAAGCATAAAACCTTCAAGTGCTTTCGGTGCAAATTTAGAATTGTGATGAGGATCTCTAATCCAACATTTGGCACCGAAGACTTTGAAATAACTCACATTGGGTTTCTTCATATGAGGTCTTTCTGAAGAATTTGTGAAGCTATACCCTATTGATGATGTGGCACGCGGTATCAATTGCCTCAGGCCAGAAGCGGCGAGGCGTCTTGTATTCATCAAGCATAGTGCGAGCCATCTCAACAAGAGTCATGTTTTTGTGCTCCACGATGCCATTCTGCTGAGGAGTATAAGGAGCAGATAACTCGTGAGTAATACCAAGTTCATCAAGATAGTCATCAAGACCAGTATTCTTGAACTCGGTTCCACTATCACTGCTGATGTGCTTGATCTTCACACCAAAGTTGGTTCAAGCCCTCAACGAGAATCGTTTGAAGACTTCCTGAACTTCAGTTTTTGTAAGTAATGATATGAACCCATGTGTAACGAGAGTAGTCATCAACAATGACAAATCCATATAAAGATGCAGCATTAGTAAATGTGGCATAATGAGTAGGGCCAAAGAGATCCATGTGAAGCAATTCAAATGGACGAGTGGTAGTCATGATGGTCTTTGAGGGATGCTTGGCCTTGGTCATCTTTCTAGATTCACAAGCTCCACACAAATGGTCCTTGAGGAATTTGACACCCTCGATGCCAATGACATGCTTCTTCTTCGCTAGAGTGTGCAAGTTCCTCATGCCAACATGACCAAGTCATCCATGCCATAGCCAGCCTTCTAAAGCTTTTGCAAGTAGACATGTAGCAGGTTGTGGTCCTGTAGAGAAATCAACAATATACAGATCCCCTCTCCTAAAGCCTTCGAAGACTTTGGAATTGTCAGCTTCCATGATCACAACACAACGATACTTGCCAACTACAACAACCATATCAAGATCACAAAGCATTGAGACAGACACGAGGTTGAACCCTAAGGACTCGACAAGCATGACTTTTTCCAATGTGTCGATCCTTTGAGATCGCAACCTTACCTAGACCAATACCTTGCTTTTGCCTATGTCAGCGTAGGTGATATGCTTCAGATGTGATGGAGAGAAAGCAGTGTCCATCAATAAGTTCCTGTCAGCAGTCATGTGATTTGTACATCCACTATCGAGGACCCACTCAGTGGCTTCGGGTTGATCATCCTGCAGATGAATTAGTGCATCTTACGAACTCATATACTTCAACAGTGAAGAATAAGACATCAAATTCATCAAATCAATTTCATCAAGTGATAGAACAGATATAGCAGTATGAGGACGTGAGAAATGTAAGTTCATTTCTTCATGACTAGCTTGCGTAATTTCAAGCATATTCAGGTCTCCAGAAAAATCTTTAGACGTTTAGTTTCATCTGGAGACTTGACCCTGCATAAGAAATTAGTTCTTTTTCTTCACCACCCACATCTGGAGGGGTGGCAAAGAGTTCATCATTCTACGAGCTCCATATGAGAAAGGTGGCATAGAAGCCAATCCACTTCGTTTCACATGAGAGGGGTTAGAGTAAGCATACGAATAAGTAGAGAAATTCTTCAAGGGCTTATGAACATAATGATTTGAAGAATAATGCACATATTCATAACCCTTAGATCTTCCCTGTGAAACATAAGTGTTAGCACGATGATGTTCATATGAGGATCTGGATCTGGATCCATATGAAGGCTTTGGTCCATATGAAGAATTTGATCTGGGTTCCTATTCTTCACAGGTGGTGTCATGGTGACATTTACCTGAAGACTTTCAAGGCACCTTTTGGGAACCCATATTTTCTTCATAGGTGGACCGTTCCTACAGTTAGTGCCAACATATCTAGCAAATACTTCACCATTCTGATTTTTGGACAGTTTATAGTCGGAGTCAAAAGACTCATCAAAAGAATGTGAAGATTTACACATAAAGCCAGATAAAGTAGATAGATCCACTGAAGGTCCCTTTTCAGCAACCCATGAGATTTTGGGATACTGCTCAGGTTTCAAGTAGGTCCCATCAGCATTGAGTTTCCTCTCAAAGGCAATACCCTCTTTCCTAGGGTTCCTGTTTAGGATCTGCTTTTTAAGCACATAACAAGGTGCCTGATGCCCTTTGAGGCTTTTGTACATGCCTGTCACATACAATTCCTTCAACCTTGCATGGTTAGTGATACTAGTAGCATCCTCACATGAGGAATTTGTGATAGCAGAGATAGTTGAATAATTTGTAGCAATAGAAGTATTTGAACTTTTAGGTGAAGAATTAGCAGATTCACGTTCAATGCATTTCAAACATGGTGGAATGAATTCAACCTGAGGAATTATTGATAGCAGAGACAGTTGAAGAGTTTGAAGCAATAGAAGCATTTGAACATTCAAGTGAAGAATTAGTAGATTCATGTTCAATGCATTTCAAACATGGAGGAATAAATTCTTCCTGAGTAGCGCTGATTTGTTGAGCAAGTAACGAATCGCGCTCCTTCTGAAGATCTTCATAAATTGCCCTTAGTTGCTCAAGATCTTCCTTTGTTTGAAGAAATTCATAAGAAAGCTTCTCATGATCAGATAAGAGAGTGCTATGATGATTCTGAAGGTTATCAAACTTAGTCTGAAGTCTCTCAAGACTTTCAGCAAAAGCTTTAGAATGATCCATTTCTTCACCCAACATATCATCGCTCTCATCTAGCATTTTTGAAATTTTTCCAAAACTCTTTGCTGTTTAGTGGCAAGGGAAGCAAGTTTGGTATAGGTGGGTCCAAATTCATCACTAGATTCATCATCACTGGACTCAGATAGGTAGCATTCAGTTACCTTGGCACCTTTTGCCATAAGGCATGGTGAAGAGGATGATGATTCCCAATTGAAAGTCATAGCCTTGCGCGATTCCATGAAATCCTCAAACCAGGGATCATGATGAGTTCGATGACCTTCATAGACCTCAGAGAGTCGGTGCCAGATGAGTTTCGCATGGCAGAGATGCATAATGTTCCCGAACTGGTTTTGGGACAGGCCGGAGCAGATGATGTCCTTCGCTGTGAGGTTAAGTAGAGTGTACTTGCGAATATCATCAGCCTCCGCCATCTTGCATAGATCGTAAGACCAATCTCAGTGAAGGTCCACAGTTCGCTGTTCATCGCCATGAGGCGCTTCTTCATCATGGACTTCCACTTGGGATAATCATGATCGTCAAAGATGGGGCATGTCACAGTCTTCATTCCTGCAGTCGACATAACTAAAACTCCAGGCGGTTAAGCCAAAAGCACACAGAAGAAGGGAGTACCTTGCTCTGGTACCAATTGAAAGTGTGTTATATCAAATAGAGGGGGGTGAATAGGTGATTTTTACAAATTCATCACTGAGGAATTTCAGGGTGAGGAAATTCCTAAGAAACGAACTACTTAGCAGCGGAATAAGTACTCAGATGCAAGCATAATAGAGTAGTAGCACAATCATCATGATGAAATGAACACAAGCACAGAGTACATGTAGCGTAAACACATGATAAGCAGGTTAAAGTCAAAATTAGCTGAAGAAATTGAACTGAGAAAATTGAGAAAGTCTTCAGTCAAAGTCTTCAAATAGTAATGATCAAGTACAATAGTATCTGAATGAGGAAATGGAAGAGTTGAGGAAATAGAACCAGTAGCTTGGTGAAGACAATAATTTGGTAGACCAGTTCCAACTGTTGTGACAGGCGTACGTCTGGTTTGAGCGGCTAGGTATTTAAACCTGAGGACACACAGTCCTCACCGTATTCTCCTTGAGCTAAGGTCACACAGTCCTCGCCCAATCACTCGTGGCAAGTCTTCAGGTGACTTCCAAACCTTCACACACTCGGTCACGTGCGATCCACAATTTCTTCTTGGATGCTCTAGACCATGATGCCTAACCGTCTAGAGGATGCACAGTCCTCAAAGGTAACATGCATCGGTTCCACACAAGAACAATCTCTTCAGTGATGCTCAATCACTTTTGGTTTGTTGGTTTTTGGTTTGTGTTTTTGGTTTTTCCTCACTAGATGATTTTCGCTCAAAGTCCTCGAAGGGTGGGATGCTCTCAATGACAAGTGTCAGTTTCTCGCGGAGCAGCCAACTAGCTAGTGCTTGTAGGGGGCGGCTATTTACAGCCTAGGGAGCAGCCCGACATGATAAGACATAAATGCCCTTCAATGATATGACTGTTAGGTGGGTAGATATTTTGGGAGAGCTGACGCATAGCACAGCAACGGTCGGAAACTTGGCTATCAAAATCCTCAAGGCTATAATGTTCCTCACGTGTAGGCAATCCGCACTGGCGAATTCCTAACTCCTCAGTCAGAACAAATTCCTCCGAGACCAGAAGAACTTCGTCTCTGCCACTGAAGAAATGGACTGAACTGTATGAGATTTCCAATGGCTTCACTCGAAAATATTAGTAGGTGTAGGATTTTGAGATGAGCATCACTTGGAAACTTTTCCTTAATTTTCCTCGACCCCCTTTAATAGTACGGTTTTTCCTATGACTCAAGAAAGAGAAAAATGAGACTACAAAAACAAGAGTCTTCAAGGTTCATATTCCTCGCATGAATATCAAGTCTTCACGGTCACACCAATTTCTTCACTTTCAAAGTCTTCACAAAGCCAAAGTCCTCAGTTGAAGACATTCATTTTTAGGGTCGACTTTCTCTGTAAATATTAAAACCCTCCTAGACTTATAGACCTATGTACACTCACGAACACATTAGTCCCTTAACCTATAAGTCTTCAATACACCAAAATAACTAAGGGGCACTAGATGCACTTACACAACTATTACTCCACACATCAACCACTATCCAACATGCATCTAGAGTATTAAGTTCATAAGAACAGAGTAACACCTTATGTAAGATGACATGATGTAGAGGGATAAAATCAAGAAATATGATGAAAACCCCATCTTTTTACCCTTGATGGCAACAATACAATACGTGCCTCGCCACCCCTACTTTGTCACTGGGAGAGGACAACGCAAGATTGAACACAAAACTAAGCACCTCTCCCATTGCAAGAAATACCAATCTAGTTGGCCAAACCAAACCGATAATTCAAAGAGAAATAAAAAGATATCAAATCATGCATATAATAATTCAGTAAAGACTCAAATAAGATTCATAGATAATCTCATCATAAATCTAGAATTCATCGGATCTCGACAAACACACCACAAAAGAATATTACATTGGATAGAACTCCAAGAACATTGAGGAGAACATTGTATTGAAGATAAAAGAGAGAGAAGAAGCCATCTGGCTACTAGCTATGGACCCGTAGGTCTGTGGTAAAGTACTCACTCTTCATCGAAGGGGCAATAGAGTTGATGTAGATGCCCTCCGTGATCGAATCCCCCTTCGGTAGGATGCCGGAAAAGGACCCAAGATGGGATCTCGCGGAAACAGAGGCTTGCGGTGGCGGAAAAGTATTTTGGTGGATGCTTGTGGTCGTTTGGGAATATTCGAGAATCAATAGAGTAAAAATTGGGGTTGGCGGAGTCCTGTGGGGCGCACAAGCCAGGGGTGACCCCCCTAGGGCGTGCCCTAAGGGCTTGTGGTGCCCTCGGGACTCTTCTGACCCCCTCTCCATGCTCCGTGGATGTCTTGTGGTCCAAGAAAAATCATCACGAAAGATTTATTCCGTTTGGACTCCGTTTGATATTCCTTTTCTCTAAAACTCAAAAACAAGGAAAAAACAGAAACTGGCACTAGGCTCTAGGTTAATAAGTTAGTCCCAAAATTAATATAAAATAGCATATTAATGAATATAAAACATCCAAAACAATTAATATAATAGCAGGGAACAATAAAAATTTATAGATACGTTGGAGACGTATCAAGCATCCCCAAGCTTAATTCCTATTTGTCCTCGAGTAGGTAAATGATAAAAATAGAATTTTTTATGTGGAATTCTACCTAACATATTTATCCGTGTAATTTCTTCATTGTGGCATGAATATTCAGATCCATAAGATTCAAAACAAAATGTTTAATATTGACATAAAAACAATAATACTTCAAGCATACTAATAAAGCAATCATGTCTTCTCAAAATAACATGGCCAAAGAAAGTTATCCATACAAAATCATATAGTCTGGCTATGCTCCATCTTCATCACACGATGTATTTTATCATGCACAACCCCAATGAAAAGCCAAGAAATTGTTTCATAATTTTGTTGTTCTCAAAAAATTTCAACTTTCACGCAATACATGAGCGTGGGCCATGGATATAACACTATAGGTGGAATAGAATATGGTGGTTGTGGAGAAGACAAAAAAGAAGGAGATAATCTCACATCAACTAGGTGCATTAACGGCCTATGGAGATGCCCATCAATAGATATCAATGTGAGTGAGTAGGGATTGCCATGCAACGGATGCACTACAGCTATAAGTGTATGAAAGCTCAAAAAGAAACTAAGTGGGTGTGCATCCAACTTGCTTGCTGACGAAGACCTAGGGCAATTTGAGGAAGCCCATCATTGGAATATACAAACCAAATTCTTATAATGGAAAGTTCCAATTAGTATATTAAAGTGACAAAATAGGAAACTCTTTATCATGAAGATCATGGTGCTACTTTGAAGCACAGGTGTGGAAAAAGGATAGTAACATTGCCTCTTCTCTCTTTTCTCCAATTTTTTTTGTTTGAGCTTCTTTGGCCTCTTTTATTTTATTTGGGCTTCTTTGGCCTCTTTTAGTTTTTGTAAAGTTGTCACGACCGGTTTTCCAATAAAATGTTTATTGAGAAGCCGATCTTTTGAGTCCAGTATGAGGAAAAATCCTCCTTACTGGTAGACAAAATTCTTGATACAGTAAGCCAGTAGCATATAATATATTACAGGGTTGAGCTAAGGCTGCTCAACAAATTATTACAAGCACGCCAATAATTTTACATAATGGCGGATATGACACAATGGTGTGGTGGCATACTACTGACTCGAGATAAAAGTGGTGGTGGAATATCACAGTGGAGTGGATAACACGACTCCTAAACTGGCAGCTCATCGAGCGTCGAGGTGAGGCTCGATGAATTTATTCGGGTAGCGGAAGCAGATATAATACAGTAACCAAATCCAGGATCACTCGAGACTGACTACGACTCCCCTAGGCGTCGGACTCGCTATCGAACTCTTCATCCATGAGATCACCTTCGTCAACATCTGGCCAAATCAACAAGCCAGGTGAGTACTTTGAAAGTACTCGCAAGACAGTTCGGACATAAGATATAACAAATGCATGCATGAATGCGTCATGAGTAATTAGTAATGCACATTCGATTTAGTAAATAATGGCACAACATGCTAAATAAAAAGGGAGTCGGGTGGTAGTCTTCCCAAAATCCCAAAAAAAAACTGAAAACCGATCGGGTGTCTGGAGCGATGCCTCAAAGGGTGAACAAATAAATAATCATGCCGTAGTCAGGCGTCTAAGCGACACCACATAAAGGGCTTATATTGAAAAGTAAATGACATGCGTGCCACAGTCGGGCGTCGGAACGACATCGCGGAAAGGGCTTAAATCGCAAGTAAATAACAAGCGTGCCACAGTCGGACATCTGAGCGACATCGCAGAAAGGGCTTATATCGAAAGTAAATAATAAGCGTGCCACAGTCGGACGTCTGAGCAACACCACAGAAAGGGCTTATATCGAAAGTAAATAACAAGCGTGCCAAAGTCGGACGTCTGAGCGACATCACAGAAAGGGCTTATATTGAGAGTAAATAATAAGCGTGCCACAGTCGGACGTCTGAGCGACATCACAGAAAGGGCTTATATCGAAAGTAAATAACAAGTGTGCCACAGTCGGACATCTGAGCGACATCATAGAAAGGGCTTATATTGAGAGTAAATAACAAGCGTGCCACAGTCGGATGTCTGAGCGACATCACAGAAAGGGCTTAAATTTCCTTATTCATATCTGATAAATTCACAAAGATATAATACTCATAAGAAATATTCAACACACAATAATAAACGGGTTAGTCCATCCACAGGAATAAACATTTAACCAGACTTAACACTCATGCGGTTCACCGGAGTTTTTGTCACTGAGACTGACACTTGACAAGATAAGTTGAACACATTACTTGGACACGGACAAGATGATTCAAAGGATTTTTGACTCTGCAGAGTTTGTACTAAATTACCCACAGCCAACGGATTTCTGTAGTCACGAAGGACTAGTCCCGTTTACGGTATTTTGGTAGAAACACATCTAACCAGTACAAACCCATCCCACCTCACGATGCCAGGAATCACCCTAGACAGCGTTCAAGAAAAACTTTGAGACGGGGAGATCACAATCTCGAATAGCATGGGATCAAATTTATATACACGCGCTCTAAGGGGTGCCCCCTCTCGGTCCCAACCGGAAACACCCATGCCCCCTGACCGGATGACTGGCTTTAATCCAGGGCCATGGAACCCTCATCACGACCTCTCGATTTGGTGTGTACCAGGAAAGCGGTTTGCAACTTACTAAGCCATATCCCTTGCGGAAAACATGTGGTAGTACAGCAAGGGAAAACGGATGGAAATTGGACTGATTCATGTTGACACTGGAGTCAAATAGTTTGGCATAAGACTGGCATGCTACAACACTGCCATCTTACCCATTCTCATGCCATCACATGGCCATGCAAACTCATATCCAACAACTTATGGATTTTCGAAACTCACTTGCCTCAACTTTGCATGTAATATGACATTCATCGAGATGCTCATAAACATGCCATGAAACTACTTAATGCAAACATGCCAAAGACACTCATCATATCAAAAGTTCAAACATGCTTGCCTGGTTCAGAGTAGTCGGAGCCTAACTCGGTGAAGTTCGCGGTTCCGTCACCTCCTACGGTATCTACGGTATAAAGAAACATACGCGCTAACGTAAATACCGTGAGGTGCACAAAAGAAATTCCAAATATTTTTCAAATAAATATGATAAAAAACTAGACAAAAATTTAAAGAGGACAGAAAAAGAATCAATCAAAAATCATTTCCTGTTTAAAAGTTATAAGGGTTTTAATCCAGGGACCTTTCTGTAATGAAATAGAAACTTCTCAGGGTTCATTTCATAAAACAGAAGATGTTTCGTTTGAGAATACGCCGGCCCAGAGGGGAGACGTACTTTGGCAGAAGACGCTTCCAGAAAATGTTTCGTTTAAAAGAAAAGAGAGGCTGACGGGGGGTCCCACCCGTCAGGTTTGAAATTTCAAACAGGGAAGAAACAGAGCTCGTCGGCGCCCGAGAGCTGTGGTGGTCGCTGGCGGCGATCCACAGCGAGTTAGGAGGATTGGAGAGTACCTACATGCTCAGCGTGTCCTTCCGCGTCGGTGGGTGGTGGTGGTGGTCGTCGGCGAGCACCACGTCGACGGCGGTCCTTGCTCCGGCGGACGGCGGCTCGGGTGGAGTTGGATCTCGTCGGGGAGGGCTGCGGAGGTCAAATTGAAGCCTGGGTTAGATCATTGGGTGCTCGAGGAGACTACTGACGAGGTTTGGGCGGCGGGGATGGCCTCACCGGAGTGGATCGAGCTGGTGGCCGAGGCCGATCAGGGCGGCCGGAGTTGGGGGGAGGAGACCTCCTCGAGGTCCTCCTAGTGGCTTGGCGGGGTCCTGGTGGGGTGCAGTGGTGGTGCGTGCTCGAGGGCGAGCTCGGGGCCCCTTTTTATAGGCGATCCGAGGCGGTGGCCGTGAACAGAGATCTCCGGCGATGGTTACGGCGTTGCAGAGCTTGGTCAGGGAGTTTAGGGAGTTGGGCGTCAATGTGGAGTTCCTCTGGTTCCGTTTAGGCGCTAAACGAGTTCGGATTAGGTGCTTTGGGTGGGTTCGACGGAACGGGGCGGCGCGGGCCCGTCGGCGGCAGAGGGCGCGCCCTGTGCTTGCCGGGCCACGGCAACGGTGCTGCGGGGTGCGCTGGCGTGCATGAGGCCACGCGGAGGGCAAGGGAGCGATGGGCGGCGCCGGACGGCGTAGCGAGCTGGCATGGGCTCTCGCTGGCCGCCACGGGTGGCTCTGCCACTGCAGAAGCTGCCGGCATCGGCGATGCTCACCGCCACCGACACCTGCACCCGTCCAAGAGGGCGTGCGGTGCTCTGGCCAGGGAGGAGAGGCCGTGCGCAACGCGCCAGGGCGCACTGTTGATTGGTGACAATACTCTGACGAAAAACGTCACTGAATTTCTCTGAAACTCTGAATTTTCTGAAAGTGCACAGTAACAGTGCCGGCCAAGTGTTCGACGAAATGATTTTGGCATGTGGGGAATTTTCCTTGAGCTGATTTTTGGTGGGGTGGCCTCTCATTGCATCTGGGGGTTGCCTGAATTTTGGTAGAATTTTTGGAGAAGAGGAGATATGAATTTCACCAAATTTGACAAATCTGGTCCAAACTTGCAGAGGTTGAAACTTGAAAATTTTGAAAAGAAGAAGAGTGGATATTGATGGATCTAGGTCGGGGGTGCTAAGGCTATCCATAGGAGTTGGTTTGAGACCAAAACTCAAAGGAAATTTGGTACTTCCTTTGTAAATCATCTAGGCTTAAAATAATTGACAGAATTGTTTTGGGGAATAGAATAAATGAAATAAAATCGAAAAATGGGTTGGACTTGTTGGAACAGAAAGTTTGGATTGCCCCAAAGTGGAGGGAGGGGTTTTGGGAGGATTTACCACAAGAGACATGGTAAAACCATGGGTGGTTTCAAAATAAGAGAAGCCCCAAAACTCATAGGGTTCCTTTTTAAAGAAAATAAATAAATTCCAAAAATATATTTGAGAAGGGAACAATCAGAAGAAAGGTTTTTAATAATCAAACACCAGAGTTGAAGAAGATACAAAAAATAAAATCCTTGCCAAGGGAAAAAGTTTTGAGAGAGAAAACTTTGGAAGAGATTAAATGACCTTCTTCAAAACCAACAAGGTTTTTGTTGAAAATTAAAAAAAAAATTGGAGTGTCACAACACCTACCCCTTAGGAAAAATCTCGTCCCCGAGATTTCAGCTGATCCTCAAATAAGTGTGGGTGCTCTGTCCGAAGAAAATCCTCTCTTTCCCAAGTTGCTTCACTCTCGGTGTGATTGCTCCACTGAACTCTGAAAAACTTGATGGTTTTCTGTCGGGTCCTCCTTTCAGACTCCTCTAATATTTTTATTGGATGTTCCCGATAGGTGAGGTCTGGCTACACGTCAATGTTTTCATGGGATACTTGTTTTTCTGGGTTGCTTACGCACTTCCTCAACTACGAGACGTGGAACACGTCATGGACATCGGATAATTCTTCGGGTAATTCTAGCTGGTAGGCTACCGTGCCTCTTCGTGCCACTATACAGAATGGTCCGGTGAATCTTGGTGCTAGATTTCCCTTAATTTTGAATCGTTGCAGGCCCCTCATAGGAGATACTCGCAGGTACACATACTCTCCGGTTTCAAAACTGACTCCACGATGTTTTTGATCGTAATAACTCTTCTGTCGGCTTTGAGCTGTCTTGAGTCGGTCCCTGATTAGCTTGACCTTTTCCTCGGCTTCTTTGAGCATGTCTGGGCCGAAGATACGGCTGTCTCCGGTCTCTGACCAATTTAGAGGGGTACGACATCTCCTCCCGTACAGAGCTTCAAATGGTGCCATTTGCAGGCTGGCCTGGTAACTGTTGTTGTATGCGAACTCTGCGTATGGCAAGCTTTCTTCCCAACTGGTTCCATAGGTGAGGACACATGCTCTCAGCATGTCTTCTAGAATTTGGTTTACGTGTTCAGTTTGTCCATCAGTCTAGGGATGGTATGTTGTACTGAAGGCCAGTTGAGTTCCTAGCGATTGTTGCAGCTGCTCCCAAAATCTAGAGACAAACTAAGTGCCTCTGTCGGATATTATAGTCTTTGGGACTCCATGCAGACAGACTATGCGGGAGAGATAAATCTTGGCAAGCTTCTGAGTGGTGTGGGTTGTCTTCACTGGAATGAAATGTGCCACCTTGGTTAATCTATCGGTGATGACCCATATGGCATCATTCCCACGTTGTGACCGAGGTAGTCCAACAATGAAATCCATCCCTATTTCGTCCCATTTCCACTCAGGTATTCTGTTCAGTTGCAGTAGTCCGGCTGGTCTTTGATGCTCAGCTTTTATGCGTTGATAAGAATCGCAACATGCAATGAAGGTGGCTATATCCCTCTTCATACCGTGCCACCAAAATCTTTCCTGAATGTCCTTATACATTTTGGTTCCTCCAGGGTGGATCGAATATGGAGCGGTGTGGGCTTCAGCTAGAATTTGCTATTTGAGGTCCTCTATATTTGGCATGCAGAGTGTGTCTCCGTACCATAATATTCCCTCATCGTCTATGACGAATTCCAAGGCCTTGCCCATACTCACCTTTCTTTTTATGCCTTGGATGCTAGGGTGTCCATGCTGAGCTTCTTTAATCCTCTCCACAAGGTTGGGTTGTACTTCCAAATTTGTTATGGTGCCTTCCGTGACCATCATCAATTTGAGTTTGGCAAACTCTTGTTGGAATTCAGGTCTCAAGCCTTGCAGACTGTTGTCGTCCGAGATGGGGTTCCGACTAAGAGCATCTGCCACTACATTTGCTTTTCCTGGATGATAGTGGATACCAACATCATAATCTTTTACCAATTCCAACCAGCGTCGTTGCCATAAATTGAGTTCTGGCTGTGTGAAAATATACTTGAGGCTTTTATGGTCCGTGTATATTTCACAACGATTTCCAAGTAAGAAGTGTCTCCATTCCTTGAGTGCATGAATGACTGCTGCCAACTCCAAGTCATGAGTGGGATAATTTTCTTCATGCTTGCGAAGTTGTCTGGAAACATACGTGACTACTTTCCCTTCTTGCATTAATACGCATCTGAGACCCTTTCGGTATGCGTCACAATACACTTCAAAGTTCTTGTGTATGTCTGGCACAATTAAAACTGGTGCTGTTGTTAATTTCCTTTTTAGTTCTTGGAAACTTTTCTCGCAAGCTTCCGTCCATTCAAACTTCTTGTCCTTCTTGAGTAACTGTGTCATTGGTTTTGCTATGGTGGAGAACCCTTCAATAAACCGTCGGTAGTATCCTGCCATTCCCAAGAAACTTCGTACATCCGTTACACTGGCTGGTGATTTCCAGCCAAGTACGGCCTTGACTTTTTCCGAGTCTACTGCAATACCTTCTTGGGTCAGTACGTGGCCCAAAAAACCTACCTGTCTTAGCCAAAATTCACACTTGCTGAACTTGGCATACAATTGATGTTTCCTGAGTTCTCCTAGTACAATTCTGAGATGTTCAGCGTGCTCTTCTGGTGTCTTGGAGTATATCAGAATATCGTCGATGAATACCACAACAAACTTGTCCATAAACTTCATAAATATTTTGTTCATGAGGTGAACAAAATATGCGGGGGCGTTTGTTAGTCCAAATGGCATTACTGTGAACTCATACAGTCCGTATCTGGAGGTGAAGGCTGTCTTGGGGATATCTTCTGTTCGTACTTTTAATTGATGGTATCCCGACCTTAAGTCAATTTTTGAGAAGACCTTGGCCTGAGCGAGCTGATCAAATAAATCATTTATCCGTGGCATCGGGTATTTGTTCTTGATTGTGACCATGTTAAGTGCTCGATAGTCTATGCACAATCTCAGTGTCCCATCCTTCTTCTTGGGAAATAAAATTGGTGAACCCCAAGGTGAGGAGCTGGCTCGAATATATCCTTTGTCCAGTAATTCTTTTATTTGCTTCTTCAATTCTACCAACTCGGATGGTGCCATTCTGTATGGTTTCTTGTATATGGGGGTGGTTCCAGGTGCTAGCTCAATGCTGAATTCTATCTCTCGGTCTGGTGGCATGCCTGGTAGTTCTTCGGGAAATACGTCTGGAAATTCACACACTACTGGTACCTTGCTTAATTCAGAAACGTCCACCTTATTCAATCTCGGTTGCCGGGATATTTTTCTCTCTTTGGCTGAAACTCTTATTGTCTTCCCGTGGTGGTGGGTGAGAATTACGGTCCGGTTGAAACAGTCAATAAAACCTTTGTTGGTGGTTAACCAATCCATCCCTAGGATGACATCCAGTCCTTTATTTTCCAATACAATAAGGTTGGCATGAAACTTCAATCCTTCAAACTCAATAACCACACCTTAGCAGTAACTCTGAGTAACTTGCTTAATCCCAGGGGACTTGATGGTCATGGATTTTTCCAAGGGAAGCATCGAAAAATTATTTTGCAAAGCAAAACTCTTCAAAATGAATGAGTGAGAAGCTCCAGAATCAAACAAAACCATGGCAGGTATTGTGTTGACAGGAAATGTACCGAGTACAATATCCGGGGCATTCTGTGCTTCCTCTTTGGTCACGTGGTTCAAATGACCCTTCATGTGGTTGTTATTGGGGTTGAAATTGTTTTGCTTGGGCGCTGAATTATTGCCACCGTTGTTCGGCTTTGGGGTCGAGTTCCTTGGCTTGGGACACTGCTTGGCATAGTGTCCTTCCTCTCCGCAAGCGTAGCAAGTGACGCCTGGGCGATATGTGAACTCCTTGTCCCTTGCATGGAAATTCTTGATTGGGCGTGAGACATTTGTCATGGGTTTGTGTATCCCACCTTTCTGAAAATCCGTCTTGCTTCGGTGGTTGCGAGCAAGAGTTGTCTGGTCCCTTTTTTGTTTGCGGAAATCCTCCAAGCCGCATCTCTCATTTTCCAAGGTAATGGCCTTATCCACTAGCGTTTTGAAATCTGGAAAAGTGTGCACAACCAGCTGGCATTTAAGCGCGGGCGCCAGACCGTCTAGGAATTTCTCCATCTTCTTGCTTTCAGTCATACGCTCTTCGTTGGCGTAGCGAGACAACAGAGTAAACTGACCGTTGTATTCTGACACCATCATGGTCCTTTGTTTGAGGTCATCAAACTCTCTCTTCTTGATATTCATAAGACTTTTAGGAATGTGCGCCCCGCGAAAACCTTCTTTGAACTCCTCCCAGGTTATATCATTTTCGTTAGGGTGCATGTGTAGGAAATTTTCCCACCATGATGCAGCTGCTCCTGTGAGATAGTGCGGAGCATATAGTACTTTCTCGAGGTCTGAACATTGTGCAATAATTAATTTTCTTTCCATGTCTCGGAGCCAAACCTCGGCCTCAAGAGGTTTGTCAGTATGAGAAAATGTTTGGGGACGCGTCTTCTGTAGCTCAGATAACTTGGATTGCTGCTGATACTGTCCACGGTGATTTCCCATATTGATGACTTGGTTCGTCATCTCCTGGTGTTGTTGCTGACTTTGCTCATAAAGGCGGCACATTTGGGAAAGTGCTGTTTCACTGTCCTGTTGACTTGACTGCCCCTGTGCGAAATTGTTGCTTGGTTGTGTGCCATAATTTTCCTCTGGCTGAGTTGGCATGGAGCGCGTCCAGGGACGAGACATTTTTCACTCTGGGGATATATTTTGTAAAACTCATAAGAAAGGGAAAAGAGTCGCAAAAATCAATAAATTCACAAAGATGGGAAATAAATTAAATGCTCCAGGATTTCTCAAGAAAACAAATTGATTGCGCACGGAGAAGGACTGCTCATTACATATCTTACACGCAAGCAGTAATTATACAATACATCACTCAGGATATGCGTACATATTCCTGACATGTTATTTAGGCTAGTGCACTTCTCCCATTTCCTACATGATTCGCAAACAAGCTACTCCTCACAACTTATGTACATATAAACATATCGTACAAAGCGGTACATCGCATGGCGGCTAAGTGTACTCAGTCGGAGATGGTAAGGATCTCCTTTGCCCTACCGAGGGTGAGGCGCAGTGAGGCTGGGGACTCGACCTCCTCCTCGCTAATAGGCTCCAGATGTGTAGTGCTGCGCCGAGTAGATGGAGCGGGCGCCAGAGGCGGAGCAACACAAATAGGAGTGGGCGCAATGACTTGGTTGAACTCTTCGGTGGTAGGCAGGCGACGAGCAGTGGCGAGAGTGGTAGGTGCATAAGATGCTGAGGACGAGACGAAAGTCAGTGGCGGTGCGGTGTGCAGGAGCTCCCTCCTGTTGGCGGCACAGCCATGGACTGAGTCCATGCGGGCAGCCACGAAGTCATCCACCAGGGTGTCGAAGGCTGCCTCCAGAGCCCGGAGGTACTCAATAAGCATCTCAAAAGCCTCGTCTCGTTCTCCTCTAGGGCAAGAGAATGCATAGTGACAGGTGTATGGCACATGGCATGGAAGGTAGCGGTAACGACGAGTCTTCATCGAGGGAAGGACATCCCTGAGACGAGCTATCGCCTCGCGGGCTGCCATCTGCATAGCATGCTTTTCCGTAGGCATGGCTCTTCCCAAGTACCGGAAGCGGCGTAACTCAACATGCCCTCCCTTGAATTGCACCGCGGCCTGGTGCATGGTCAGACTGTCGTTGACCTTGTGTTGATAGAGTGTGAAGACTGGGCGCATTGATGGCCCCATCGCGACCTGAACGATGAAGGAGAGGAGCTTGACGAACCCATCGGGCATGTTGGCGAACATCTGTGACTCACAGCTGTTGTCAGCCATCTACAAAAGTAGGCAAAAATTCTGAATGGTCAGATCATAAATTTATGCTGACTGTCAGAAAATGACTACATTTGCAAAAATATGAATTAGCTCTATTATGCTAATAACCGATTAGCGATCGCACCTAGTGGCTTCCTACAGTCAGCCTGGCTCTGGTACCAAGCTTGTCACGACCGGTTTTCCAATAAAATATTTCTTGAGAAGACGATCTTTTGAGTCCAGTATGAGGAAAAATCCTCCTTACTGGTAGACAAAATTGTTGATACAGTAAGCCAGTAGCATATAATATATTACAGGGTCGAGCTAAGGCTGCTCAACAAATTATTACAAGCACACCAATAATTATACATAATGGCGGATATGACACAATGGTGTGGTGGCATACTACTGACTCGAGATAAAAGTGGTGGTGGAATATCACAGTGGAGTGGATAACACGACTCCTAAACTGGCAGCTCATCGAGCGTCGAGGTGAGGCTCGATGAATTTATTCGGGTAGCGGAAGTGGATATAATACCGTAACCAAATCCAGGATCACTCGAGACTGACTGGGACTCCCCTAGGCGTCGGACTCGCTATCGAACTCTTCATCCATGAGATCGCCTTTGTCAACATCTGGCCAAATCAACAAGCCAGGTGAGTACTTTGAAAGTACTCGCAAGACAGCTCGGACATAAGATATAACAAATGCATGCATGAATGTGTCATGAGTAATTAGTAATGCACATTCGATTTAGTAAATAATGGCACAACATGCTAAATAAAAAGGGAGTCGGGTGGTAGTCTTCCCAAAATCCCAACAAAAAGAATAACTGAAAACCGATCAGGTGTCTGGAGCGACGCCTCGAAGGGTGAACAAATAAATAATCATGCCGCAGTCGGGCGTCTAAGATACACCACATAAAGGGCTTATATTGAAAAGTAAATGACATGCGTGCCACAGTCGGACGTCGGAACGACATCACAGAAAGGGCTTATATCGCAAGTAAATTACAAGCGTGCCACAATCGGACGTCTGAGCGACATCGCAGAAAGGGCTTATATCGAAAGTAAATAATAAGCGGGCACAGTCGGACGTCTGAGCGACATCACAGAAAGGGCTTATATCGAAAGTAAATAACAAGCGTGCCACAGTCGGACGTCTGAGCGACATCACAGAAAGGGCTTATATTGAGAGTAAATAATAAGCGTGCCACAGTCGGACGTCTGAGCGACATCACAGAAAGGGCTTATCTAGAAAGTAAATAACAAGTGTGCCACGGTCGGACGTTTGAGCGACATCACAGAAAGGGCTTATATTGAGAGTAAATAACAAGCGTGCCACAGTCGGACGTCTGAGCGACATCACAGAAAGGGCTTAAATTTCCTTATTCATATCTGATAAATTCACAAAGATATAATACTCATAAGAAATATTCAACACACAATAATAAACGGGTTAGTCCATCCACAGGAATAAACATTTAACCGGACTTAACACTCATGCGGTTCACCGGAGTTTTTGTCACTGAGACTGACACTTGACAAGATAAGTTGAACACATTACTTGGACATGGACAAGATGATTCAAAGGATTTTTGACTCTACAGAGTTTGTACTAAATTACCCACAGCCAACGGATTTCCGTAGTCACGAAGGACTAGTCCCGTTTACGGTATTTCGGTAGGAACACATCTAACCAGTACACACCCATCCCACCTCACGATGCCAGGAATCACCCTAGACAGCGTTCAAGAAAAACTTTGAGACGGGGAGATCACAATCTCGAATAGCATGGGATCAAATTTATATACACGCGCTCTAAGGGGTGCCCCCCTCTCGGTCCCAACTGGAAACACCCATGCCCCCTGACCGGATGACTGGCTTTAATCCAGGGCCATGGAACCCTCATCACGGCCTCTCGATTTGGTGTGTACCAGGAAAGCGGTTTGCAACTTACTAAGCCATATCCCTTGTGGAAAACATGTGGTAGTACAGGAAGGGAAAACGGATGGAAACTGGACTGATTCATGTTGACACTGGAGTCAAATAGTTTGGCATAAGACTGGCATGCTACAACACTGCCATCTTACCCATTCGCATGCCATCACATGGCATGCAAACTCATATCCAACAACTTATGGATTTTCGAAACTCACTTGCCTCAACTTTGCATGTAATATGACATTCATCGAGATGCTCATAAACATGCCATGAAACTACTTAACGCAAACATGCCAAAGACACTCATCATATCAAAAGTTCAAACATGCTTGCCTGGTTTAGAGTAGTCGGAGCCTAACTCGGCGAAGTTCGCGGTTCCGTCACCTCCTTCGGTATCTACGGTATAAAGAAACATACGCGCTAACGTAAATACCATGAGGTGCACAAAAGAAATTCCAAATATTTTTCAAATAAATATGATAAGAAACTAGACAAAAATTTAAAGAGGACAGAAAAAGAATCATTCAAAAATCATTTTCGCTTTAAAAGCTATAAGGGTTTTAATCCAGGGACCTTTGTGTAATGAAACAGAAACTTCTTAGGGTTCATTTTATAAAACAGAAGACGTTTCGTTTGAGAATGCGCCGGCCCAGAGGGGAGACGTACTTTGGCAGAAGATGCTTTCAGAAAACATTTCATTTAAAAGAAAAGAGAGGCTGACGGGGGGTCCCACCCGTCAGGTTTGAAATTTCAAACGGGGAAGAAACAGAGCTCGTCGGCGCCCGAGAGCTGCGGTTGTCGCCGGCGGCGATCCATGGAGAGTTAGGAGGATCGGAGAGTACCTACGTGCTCAGCGTGTCCTTCCGCGTCGGTGGGTGATGGTGGTGGTCGTCGGCGAGCACCACGTCGACGGTGGTCCTTGCTCCGGCGGACGGCGGCTTGGGTGGAGTTGGATCTCGTTGAGGAGGGCTGCGGAGGTCAAATTGAAGCCTGGGTTAGATCACTGGGTGCTCGAGGAGACTACTGACGAGGTTTGGGCGGCGGGGATGGCCTCACCGGAGTGGATCGAGCTGGTGGCCGAGGCGGATCGGGGCGGCCGGAGTTGGGAGGAGGAGACCTCCTCGAGGTCCTCCTAGTGGCTTGGCGGGGTCCTGGTGGGGTGCAGTGGTGGTGCATGCTCGAGGGCGAGCTCGGGGCCCCTTTTTATAGGCGATCCGAGGCAGTGGCCGTGAACGGAGATCTCCGGCAATGGTTACGGCGGCACAGAGCTTGGTCGGGGAGTTTAGGGAGTTGGGCCGCAACGTGGAGTTTCTCTGGTTCCGTTTAGGCGCCAAATGAGTTCGGATTAGGTGCTTTGGGTGGGTTCGATGGAACGGGGCGGCGCGGGCCCGTCGGCGGTAGAGGGCGTGCCCTGTGCTTGCCGGGCCATGGCGACGGTGCTGCAGGGTGCGCTGGCGTGCATGAGGCCACGCGGAGGGCAAGGGAGCGATCGGCGGCGCCGGACGGCGTAGCGAGCTGGCACGGGCTCTCGCTGGCCGCCACGGGTGGCTCTGCCACTGCAGAAGCTGCCGGCGTCGGCGATGCTCGCCGCCACCGACACCTGCTCCCGTCCAAGAGGGCGTGTGGTGCTCTGGCCAGGGAGGAGAGGCCGTGCGCAACGCGCCAGGGTGCACTGTTGATTGGTAACAACACTCTGACGAAAAACGACATTGAATTTCTCTGAAACTCTGAATTTTCTGAAAGTGCACAGTAACAGTGTCGGCCAAGTGTTCGACGAAATGATTTTGGCATGTGGGGAATTTTCCTTGAGCTGATTTCTGGTGGGGTGGCCTCTCATTGCATCTGGGGGCTGCCTGAATTTTGGTAGAATTTTTGGAGAAGACGAGATATGAATTTCACCAAATTTGACAAATCTGGTCCAAACTTGCAGAGGTTGAAACTTGAAAATTTTGAAAAGAAGAAGAGTGGATCTTGATGGATCTAGGTTGGGGGTGCTAAGGCTATCCAGAGGAGTTGGTTTGAGACCAAAACTCAAAGGAAATTTGGAACTTCCTTTGTAAATCATCTAGGCTTAAAATAATTGAAAAATTGTTTTGGGGAATAGAATAAACGAAATAAAATCCAAAAATGGGTTGGACTTGTTGGAACAGAAAGTTTGGATTGCCCCAAAGTGGAGGGAGGGGTTTTGGGAGGATTTACCACAAGAGACATGGTAAAACCATGGGTGCTTTCAAAATAAGAGAAGCCCCAAAACTCGTAGGGTTCCTTTTTAAAGAAAATAAATAAATTCCAAAAATATATTTGAGAAGGGAACAATCAGAAGAAAGGTTTTTAATAATCAAACACCAGAGTTGAAGAAGATACAAAAAATAAAATCCTTGCCAAGGGAAAAAGTTTTGAGAGAGAAAACTTTGGAAGAGATTAAATGACCTTCTTCAAAACCAACAAGGTTTTTGTTGAAAATTAAATAAAAAAAATTGGAGTGTCACAAAAGTCCGGATACTCGTCCCATTTTGTGAGGGAATCATAGCTTCAATCATCCTTTAATCACGTGGGACAATGATCTAATAATGATGATCATCACACTTCTATTTACTTACAACTCGATACTAGAAAATATATGACTCTATATGAATGCCTCCGGCGGTGTACCGGGATGTGCAATGATCTAGCGTAGAAATAACATCAAAAACATCACACTAGCTATCTTACGACCATGCAAAGCAATATGACAATGATGGAACGTGTCATAATAAACAGAACAGCCGAGGTTGCATGGCAATATATCTCGGAATGGCTATGGAAATGCCATAATGGATAGGTATGGTGGCTGTTTTGAGGAAGGTATGTGGTGGGTTTAATGCACCAACGAAAATTGCACGGTACTAGAGAGGCTAGCAAAAATGGATGGGTGAGAGTGCGTATAATCCATGGACAAAACATTAGTCATAAAGTACTCATATACTTATTGCACAAATTTATTAGCTATCGAAATAAAGTACTACACACATGCTATCGGCGTTCTGGGAACCAGGGTACCCAGACTTGCCTGCATGCGGCCCATGGCATGGCTCCTTCAACGACCTTGTACGGCCCATCTTTAGCACCTCAAAGACAAGACCCTCGCAAGGGGCCAAGCCTCGCTAGGCGGACGACATCAAGACCTCAGGAGGGAGGGGCCTCCCCAGACTGGCTCCCGAGGAGCGGAGATTTCTATGCAGGCACCCACCTCATGAGGCTGAGGTGACGCCAGCCATGACGACCAAGGCCAGGCGGGCGCCAGCGGGCGCAGAGGAGCAGGTTTTCTCTATGGTGCTAGAAGCAAGTGCAGGCGTAGGGTCCCGAGGAATCAGCCAAAGGTTTCCATTCCCATGCAACAAGACCAAGACAGGAAGGATGGTCGGGCCGATGTCATCATCGAGCCCACCACAGCATCACGACCGGAAGCTTTGCAGGAGAAGACCACCTTTCGTCAGGATAGGATGTACTACTTGTCCCCCTTCAAAATTGTTCACAATGGGATCCCTTCCTACCTTCGTTTGGGGGAAGAGGACCGAGGCCACTATAAATATAGCTTAGGGACCACCATAGAAAGGGAGAGACCTCACTAGCTCACATCCACACTAGAACATACCTCGTGAGGTTGTTCTTCCCTTGTACTAGTTCATACTCAGCCCCCGCGAGGCTAATTCACCATAAAGAAGGAGAAGGGTCTTACACCGCAAGGTGGCCCGAACCTAGGTAAACTGTCGTGTCTCTCTTCTTTCTTGTTCATCGAGCTAGGTGATACGTCTCCAACGTATCTATAATTTTTGATTGTTCCCTCCTATTATATTATCTATCTTGGATGTTTTATATGCATCTATATGCTATTTTATATGATTTTTGGGACTAACCAATTAACCTAGATCCCAGTGCCAGTTTCTGTTTTTCCTTGGTTTTGAGTTTCGCAGAAAAGGAATATCAAATGCAGTCCAATTGACCTGAAAATTTACGGAGATTATTTTTGGAAAATATGAAGAATACTGGAACAAAAAGATATCGGAGAGGAGTCCCGAGGCCACCACAAGGGTGGAGGCCGCCACCCCCCTAGGGCGCCCCCGGTCCTTGTCATCGCCTCGTGGTCCCCCTGACTTGTTCCCGACGCCAACACCTCTTATAAATCCAAAAAAACCCAGAACAAAGCCTAGATCAGGAGTTCCACCACCGCAAGCCTCTCTAGCCACCAAAAACCAATCAGAAGCCCGCTCCGGCACCCTGCCGGAGGGGGAAACCATCACCGGTGGCCATCTTCATCATCCCGGTGCTCTCCATGACAAGGAGGGAGTAGTTCACCCTCGGGGCTGAGGGTATGTACCAGTATCTATGTGTTTGATCTCTCTCTCTCTCTCGTGTTCTTGATTTGGCACGATCTTGATGTACCGCGAGCTTTGCTACTATAGTTGAATCATATGGTGTTCCCCCCTCCATCTTGTTGTAATGGATTGAGTTTTCCCTTTGAAGTTATCTTATCGGATTGAGTCTTTAAGGATTTGAGAACACTTGTTGTATGTCTTGCATGTACTTATCTATGGTGACAATGGGATACTCACGTGATCCACTTGATATATGTTTTGGTAATCAACTTGTGGGTTCTGTGACCTTGTGAACTTATATGCATAGGGGTTGCCACACGTTTTCGTGTTGACTCTCTCGTAGAAACTTTGGGGCACTCTTTGAAGTTCTTCGTGTTTGTTTGAATAGATGAATTTGAGATTGTGTGATGCATATCGTATAATCAAACCCACGGATCCTTGTGGCGACATCTGAGTATCTAGGTGACATTAGGGTTTTGGTAGATATGTGTCTTAAGGTGTTATTTTACTACAAACTCTAGGGTTGTTTGTGACACTTATAGGAATAGCCCAATAGATGGATCAGAAAGAATAACTTTGAGGTGGTTTCGTACCCTACAATAATCTCTTCGTTCGTTCTCCGCTATTGGTGACTTTGGAGTGACTCTTTGTCGCATGTTCAGGGATTGTTATATGATCTAATTATGTTATCATTGTTGAGAGAACTTGCACTAGTGAAAGTATGAACCGTAGGCCTTGTTTCCAAGATTGCAATACCGTTTTTACTCACTTTTGTTACTAGTTACCTTGCTGTTTTTATATTTTCATATTACAAAAACCTATATCTACTATCCATATTACGCTTGTATCACCATCTCCTCGTCGAACTAGTGCACCTATACAATTTACCATTGTATTGGGTGTGTTGGGGACACAAGAGACTCTTTGCTATTTGGTTGCAGGGTTGTTTGTGAGAGGCCATCTTCATCCTACGCCTCCCACGGATTGATAAACCTTAGGTCATCCACTTGAGGGAAATTTGCTACTGTTCTACAAAACTCTACGCTTGGAGCTCCAACATGAGTCTACAAGAAGAAGGTTGTGTAGTAGACATCAAGCTCTTTGTATGATGAGCATGATCGGAATGTTGTTAGTATGAATTTCTTGAATATCCATGATGCTAATGATATGCAAAGTCATAAGCTTGGGGATGCTATGTTTGATGAAGATGATATTTTTAGTCCCCCAAGTTTTGATATGCAAATTTATTATGATTATAGCATGCCTCCTATTTATGATGATTATGTTGACAAAAGTGGGTCTGGAAGAGTGTCGACTCTAGGTAATGTTCCCACTATTTTGGGGGTGTCGAATCTTATAATATTTATGAAAGTGGATTTGGAGAGGTCATGACTTTATTTAGTGATGAATCCACTACATCAGAAGAGGTTCCAATTGATTATGAGAACAAAGTTGCTATCTATGATGATTATTGTGATGACCTGTTGATAACCCACAAGTATATGGGATCGTTTGTAGCCTTCTTTGATAAATAAGAGTGCCCAACCCAACGAGGAGCTAAAGGCAGAACAAATATTCCCTCAAGTTCTATTAACCACCGATACAACTCTACCCACACTTGACGTTTGCTTTACATAAAACAAGTATGAAACTATTTTGCAAGAATAAAACTACGAGTACTTTCCGAGAGTAAAACTATGGATAAATTGCAAGGTAATAAAAGTAGATAGCTTTTGTCAACAAGAAAGTCATTTTTCCCTAGGCAATCGATAACAAGTACCGGTAATCATTCTTGTAATTTTGCATGAGGGAGAGGCATGATCTAACATACTTTCTCTACTTGGATCATATGCACTTATGATTGGAACTCTAACAAGCATCCGCAACTACTAAATATCATTAAGGTTGTGAAACCCAACCATAGCATTAAGTATCAAGTCGTCTTTACTCCCATATGCCATAACCCACTTACCCGCGTTTAGGCTGCTGTCACCCCGCAACACTTACAATAAGGAAACCATGAACATATTGCAGAACCCTACATCGGGGACCCCTCACGTTTGCGCGAGACGGAGGGCACCGTAGGACAACACCATAAATAAAATATACATTCATACCAACCAAGATCACGATTAACCCATAGGACAAAATAGATCTACTCAAACATCATAGGATACCATAGATCATTGGGAAATAATATATGGAGTTGAGCACCATGTTTAAGTAGAGAATAAGGCGGGGGGAAGAGGTGTTACACCGCTGCATAGAAGGGGAGAGAGTTGGTGTTGACGGTAGCAAGATCGTTGATGTAGATCGTCGTCATGATCCTTGCCCCGGTGTCGGTGTACAAAAGTAGGGGCCTTTCTGTACCCATTTACTTGTACACGAGCAGTCATAGCCACACATGTGCCCATGCTTGGTGGGGCAGAGGAAGGGAAGGTACAAGACTGCCAAGGTAGTACACAAGCTAGAAGCGCGAAGAGCAAAAGGATAAGGTAGACTTCCCCCGGCAAGGCACTTGCTAGGGTGACCTACATAGCCCCGGCAAGAGCCTTGCTAGGGCGACTTGCCCAAAACCAGCAAAGCCACCGCCCTTGAAACTGGGAGTTTTGACACCATCGATAACATCAAGACCATGACTCGGGGGCGCTTGCGTGGTGGCATGCAGATCTTTGTGAGGACCAAAGGCCTGCAAGCCTAGATAAGAACCAGAAGGCGAAGACCCCCGACAAGATCCTTCCAGGGATAGATGAAGACCCCTGGAAAGATCCTTGCCGGGGACGGCCACGAGGCCCCGACAAGACCCTTGCCGGGGGCATTTGCAAGGCCACTGCTAGGCCCGCACCCACCAACGTTTCTCTGCCCCATGGCCGTGCCGACGCGGCAATCAGCCCGCCAACTAGGCAAGCGCCTGCGTGGCAGCATGGAGCTTCTAGGAAAACTAGTCAAGCACCTGCGCGGTGGCATGCAGATCTTCGTGAAGACCCTGTCACCGCACCAGCACAGCAGCCAGCCAACCAGCATGGCACTGCATGCCTCATCAGCTTGGACGTGCATCGAAGCAAGGCGAGGCAGCGACGGACGGGACGAGCTTCATTGCCATCCCCGATAAAGCAAGAGGGCATGTCGGTAGCGCATTAAAAGCGTTTGTCCTATGGTGCCAGGCAATAAACTTGTACACTCTAGGTACTTTCCACCTCCTGTTTGCCAGTGTGGCGACCCCTTTGACATATAAAAGGAGGCCCAAGGCTTACTGTGGAAGGATTCAGACTTTTTGGACTAGGCATGCACCACAGCTAGTTCAAGAACTCAAGAACACTAAATATACACAAAAGCAGGACTAGGGTTTTATGCATCGTTTGCGGCCCGAACATGGGTAAAAATCCCCTCGCGCTGATCTTTCAGACTTGCTCTTTGCGCAGCTCCGCGCCCCGCCAACCATAGAAAGGGATTCCCTGGGATCCCATAGGTGTCTTTTCCCCCGACATCTTTGGCACACCAGGTAGGGGAGCAAGCTGTGAAAATATGGTTTGAAAGTTAGCGCATCAACTTCTTCATCGCCATGGCTCTGAAGAAGAAGAAGAAGGCCCTAGCGGTCGGCTCATCTGGAGCCGGTCCATCCGGGCCAGTGCGGGCAGGCGACAGAGCAGTCGCTAACGGCAGAGGAGGTCAAAGTCATGTCCATCGCTTAGGCGCCATCAACCAGGCGAGCAGTGTCGTTTGCATCCATAACAACCATCCGCGTGGGGATGAAAAGCTAAGTCACGCAAAACCATGGGCAATTTTCCTTTTTTATAAGGTTATCTTCCTCGAAAGATCATGCTCCTTGTATGGAAAACCTGCACGCAAGGGAACCCTTCCACTATTGGCAACGCCCTTGTTCTGTTTCGAGTCCACTCAACAGTTCAAGCGGCTCCACTGAGAATGGCAAGGTGGCTTGTCCGGCAGCAAGCGCCCCCCGGCAGGCTGCTAAGGATCCGTTCCTCAAAGCGCCACAGCACGGGTTTACGCACCGTCAAACCTATCTAGTTAAGCATAGGGTGTGTAAATACAAAGAAAGATCAAATAGGAAGATAGTACACACTATTTTAGAATACTACAAAGTCATATTACATCAGCGGTTGCCGCGGTTCTAACTTAAGATAAAATTTTCTTGCTCATGAACTCGTAGCGGCAATGAGGAACGAGGGGGCTAGTCTCGGCGCTGGCCTTCCACCCTCTTGACTCCGTCAACACAGCTGATGATGGGCTTGATACGCTCTTCGAGTGTTGTGAGGTCCGTGTCCTCCGACAAGCTCTCAAGCGCGTTGGCGACGTCGACGCTGGGGTTCTAGAACGCCACCTTGGTGAGCGCCTTGGTCAGGGCACCCCGGCAAAGCCTTCGGGACTCATTGGCCAGATAGGTCGCTCGATTGGAGTGGAGCTGCTCCAGGGCATTGAGGACGTGCTCGAAGAACAAGGTCATCCTGACATTGGGGCTCGTCTTCGCCTCCTGGGAGAATCTGACATCCGGCATGCCTATGACGGCTAGCTGCGTGGTGAGCTTCTCTGCAACGTCGATGAGACGGCCAATCCAGAGGTTTACGTTCCCCACATAGTCCTTGTGGGCAGCGACGTCGTACTTCCGCAGCTGGCTCTCGCTCTCAAGGGCCTTAGTCAGGTTCTCCTCGCGTGCCATGACCTCCGAAAGCGTCCCTTCCAAGGTGTCCACTTTTAGCTTCAGACCATCAATGGAGTCATTGGCCTCGGATAGCATCTTGATCTTGCCGGAGATGGCGACTTGCAAATCCTCCATACTGTTGTTGGCCCTGACCCTCTCCTCCGTCAGCTCCGAGGTCCCCTTCTTCAGCTCCTCCCGCTCTAGCTCCAACTTCTCCACCTTGCTGGCTTTGTCCAGGGGCAGAGCATCAAGTGTGTCCTTGTGCTTCTGCTCCAGCTCCTGGGTCCACTGTGCGATGATCTTCCTGATATCCTCGTCCTTGCCGCGGAGCGTGGCGGCAAGCACCTGCTCAGGCACAATGAGGTCTTCCTCCTGGGTATCTAACAGAGCGTGCTGCTGTTGCCAGGCAGCTGCGTCCTTGGCTGCATGTTCCTTCGCCGCCTCTTGGGCCTTCTCGATGTCGGCCTGCTTCAGGAGGAGCTCTCGCTTGCGCTCGTCCAGCTCACCCTGGGCGGTCCTCAGTTCCTCTCGGGCCTCGCCGAACCAGACTTGCATCTGAGCGATGCGCTCCTAGAAATTTTCTTCTGCTTTGTCCATAGCCGCCATCCGGGAGTTCACCTTATCCTCGCAGGCACGGTGGAGCGCCTGAATCTTCTAAAAGTTAGCGCTCATGGCCCGGAGGAGCTGCTCCTCTTGGGAACCACTGCAGCTGGCGCTCAGTTCATCAACCACCTGGAGCCCGGCGGCGGCGAGGGCCTCATTGTCGAAAACATCCCCTTCGGCTGGCGCTCTGGTGCTTGCCATCCCTGGGAGGCTGACGAACAGATCATCACCCACCTTCAAGAACTTGCCCGAGGCGGGGGCTGTAGGGGAGGAAGGTTGATCGTCGGCCATCCCCTCCCCGGTGGGCTCCGTGGCGGCCTCCTTGGCAGTGGCCTTGCCATCCTCCTCGGCAGGCTCCTTGGCGGCCTCCTCAGCGGCAACCTTGCCGGCCTCCTCAACAGCAGCCTCGCTAGCCTCCCTAGTAGGCCCCTTGTCGGCCTCCTCGGCAGCAGACTTGGCGGCTTCCTCAGCCGCGATCCTGGTGGCCTTATCTTCGGCATCCTTAGTGACCTCCACGATGACGGCGTCGACGTCCACCTGGTCCGTCCAAGGAGGGTCGGGAAACCATAACAGAAAATGAAGCGGGGATAAAATCAAAGTTCAGAACAAAGAAAAGAGAGGACATTGCATGGTAGAGATAGCAAGGGACGGGATCCAGGACGCTTACCTATGCCGAGCTGAGAAGAAGTGGTTCCCTCCCCGCCAACATTCATTGCTCGGACGGAGCCACGAGTGCCCATGCTTGCCCCCTCTTCCTCCAGGCGCGTGGGCTCGGCGGTAGGTGGCCTTGCCGGGGACGGCCCTCTGGGTGGCGTGGTCGACGGGGGCGGCATGTCAGGGGCGTCCCTCAGCGGCTCCTCTTATTGCCGCTCTCCTCCTGCAAACCTGGCAAGGTCAGCACCAAGGATTCACGCCCCAATGCCCGCCGGTGGGGAGAGAATAATGAACTCACGCCAGGGGCTGAAATGGGAGCTGCGCTGAGGGCTATTGTCTGGGCTGAGCACCACCAGCACCGGCGTGCGCGGAGCGCTTGCCTGGGGCTGGACACCCGTCGAAGCCTTGGATCTCTTTGCTGCCCTTTGGGCCAACGTCTCTGTGTCGCTGCAAAGATAAGATCAAGTCAGGGAAAGATGGCACGGGCAGAGGGTCAAGAAATGATGAGGGGCAAGATGCTTACTCGTCCTCCTCCACTGGCCTCCTCTTCCTCTTCGGGCTGAAGGACCCAAGATCGAAATCGGCCTCCAGGGCGGCGTCCGCAAGGGGAGGAGAAGGGGATGGAGTTCTGGGCCGCTTGGATGAGGAGGAGGTGGCGGCCACGATTTTCTTTGTTGCCGCAGCCCTCATCTGGCACACGGGCTACGCCTGAGCGGGCTGTGCCTGGGCTCGTTGCCACTGTGCAGTCTTGCCGGGCCGGACCGGCTCACCGGAGCCAGCCCGTCGCTGGACGCGTTCCTCCCTGGGGTCGGGGTGTCATCCGCATCGGTCTCCTCTTCGGCCGACTCCTCGACCGCTTCTTCACCAGGGGGACCCCAGCGTCGGCGCTGCTGGGTTCCCTAGCAGATCCCGCCCACTCAGAGAACTCTTTCTCTTCTGCGGCCGTGTTGGCCTCGTCCTCCACGGTGCCGAGGTTGCCAGCCTCCTCGGCAAGTGATGTGTCCTCCGCCCTGGCGGCAATGTACGCCAGCTCCTCCTCAGTGGTGTCACAGATGAGATGCGGCTCGTCGTGCACATACCTCTCCGACAAGTTGTCGAAGAATGCCTGCATTAGCCTCGCCGTTGGCTCAACCCAGGACGGATCGAGGTCGCGCGCGTTGAAAACCAGCATCATGGCAATGATGCCGGTCTGGCAAGATTTGTTGCTCAATGGGACCACCCCCGCTGGCAACCCAAACAGAGACTTGCCGGCCTTGGCAGCCTTGTCGATCTTCTCGGCCTTGCCGGTCCTATCGACCCCGCCGACCTCATCGACCTTGAGCTAAAAAATCCTCTCGCAAAGATGAGCATGCTGCAGCACCGTGAAGTTGTGATTCAGGCTGGGGTGGAGCCTCATGATATCGGCCGCGTTCCTGAAATCCCAGGCCGGCCTCCCCTTATTATGCAGTGGGGCAATCTGGCGGCGAATGAAGTCAGCCCCCATCATCTTGAGAGTAAGCCCAACCGAGGTGAGGCGATGGATCCTGGTGATGGCAACCGTGAGCTTCTCGTCATTGGCGTCGATATCGCTCCAGTCCTTGTTGCGGACCGGCGGCCTCTGACGGACCCGGCAGAACTCCTGCGGATCTGCCTCCTCGATCCAGCACCACCGGCCCTGCCACTCGTCCCACCTCTCCTTATGGGAACCATCCGGGTACGTGCCCATGCTCTGGGTCCTCGGGATCCAGGTGATGCAGCCAGAGATGGCACCCCCTAGCTGGATGCAAGGGGTGAAGTAATGGCGAAAGAGCGCCGTGCTGGGATGCACTCCGGTGAAGCCCTCACAAAGGTGGGCAGAGAAGGCCATGCACGCCACAGTTGTCGGCGTCCTGGGAACAGGGGTCCCCAGACTTGCCTGCCTGCGGCCCATGGTGTGGCTGGGCTGGCTGGTCTATACGGCCTGTCTTCATCGACAAGCCATTCAAGACCCTCGCGAGGGGCCAAGCCTCGTGAGGCGGACGACTCAAGACCTCCTCAAGAGCGGCTTCGCCAGGCAGGCTCACAAGGGGTGGAGAGATCAAGGTAGGGCAAACCTCGCGAGGTCCTCGTGACGTGAGCCATGACGATTGAGACCAGGCAGGCGCCAACGCGTGTAGTGTCCTTATTTCCTCTTTGGTGTCAAGGGGGCAAGCGCAGGTGCGGAGTACCGAGGCATCAGGCAAAGGTTTCCATATTGGTGCAACAAGACCAAGACCAGAAGGATGGCAGGACGAAGGTCACCATGGAGCCCAAGATGGCGTCACCACCAGAGCCTTTGGCAGGAGAAGACCACCTTTTGTCACAATAACTTGTACTAGTTGTCCCCTTTCGAATTGGCCATTGTTGGCTCCCTTCCCGCTCAATATTTGGGGGGAGGACCAGGGCCTATATAAGTAGAACTAGCCCCACCGTGAAGGTGGGGCAGAAGAGAGAGCACAAGGGGACGAGAGACAAGTGAGGATCGGCCTGATCACAAGTCCACCAAGCACAAGAACACCTAAACCTCAGGAAGCAGTTCTTCCCCTTGTAACTGTTCTTCATCAGCCCAAGAGGCAATCCACCACCACCACACTGGAGTAGGGTATTACACCACACCGGTGGACCGAACCAGTATAAATCTTGTGTCTTTCTGTGTTGTGAGTTCGTTGAGTTCATCTACGAGATCTTAGAGAGCTAGGGCGTGGATTGATAGTGAGAAAACCTTCGCGCGCACCCTAGTGTTCGAACCTCAAGGGTTTGCGGGAACCCGTGATCCGACATTTGGCGCGCCAGGTAGGGGTGCGCCGAAGCTTCCTCCCGTCGCTCCGTGCTCCGTTCCTTCGCCATCCCCATGGCAGACGCGCACCGCGCTCATGTAGAGCGTCGGGCTGCCCTCACCGCCCATGTTGCTCAGACGGCTCCCGTCGGCGGGCCGCCTCGTCATTCCCCGTCTCCTGCCGCCAACACCGCCACCGGCCCGGCGGGTAACGAGCAGCAAGCATCCTTGCTGCATCCCTCGGTGCGGCGGGACGGCCGCACCGCCACTCCATCGCTGACCCCAGCCGGTTCTTCTTCCCATGCACGTCACCCTCCCATGGATGCACGGGTTGCGCTCCTCATGGCGCATGAACTCCTGCGCTACCGTCCGGTCGACGACCTCTATGAGGACTGGCTCGACCGCATTGCTAAGCTTGTCTGCGCGCAGGGGGCTTCCCTGCACCGTCCCTCTCTCCGCCTCGCCCTCCGTCAACTACGGGCGACGTAGCTCACGAAGCGCCTCCGCCACCTCAGCCCCAAGAAGGCGCCCTGGCGCCAAGACGCGCGGCTCCGCGACGCGACCCGCCGCGTCTAGCGCCTGCGCGTGAAGAGAGAAGCTATCAAGAAATCCCTTGGCCGCAACAAAAGGCTCCGCGGCTCCTCGCACCACCGTGCCAGGACTGACTACTGCGGCAAGACCGCGCGCCACCTGTTGCAGCAGGGCGCGGACCCCATCAAGACCAAGCTCCACACCCAAGGCGGGTCCCAGTGACCACAGCTGGCTGTCGTGCCTTCACCCCCAAGCTGCGTAGCGTCGCCTGGCCGGGCAAGTTCAAGCCAGATATGCCTCCTCGCTACGATGGCACCCCCGACCCCGAAGAGTTCTTGCAACTCTATGAGCTGAGCATCAAAGCGGCCAACAACGATGAGAAGGTCATGGCGAACTGGTTTCCCATGGCTGTCAAGGAAGGCGCCCGTTCCTGGCTCCTGAACCTGCCTCCGGGATCAATCCCCTCTTGGGACAAAATGCGCACCCGCTTCAGCACCAACTTCCAGGGCACTCGCGACCGCCCCCGGTCGTGGGCGAACTGCGCTACATCAAGCAACAACCAAGAGAGACCCCGTAGAAGTACATACAGCGCTTCAACAACGCATGGATCAAGATCCCCAAGGTGACTGACAAAGCCATCATCTCTGCGTTCTCTGATGGCGTCCGCGACGTCAAGATGAAGGAGGAGCTCGCCATCCATGAAGAGTTGTGCTCGACCATGGAGCTATTCAACATCGCGACCAAGTGTGCTAGAGCTGAGGAGGGGCGCCTCTCCCTCCTCGAGCTTCCTGCTGCGGACCCAAAGGAGAAGAAGGCCAAGGCCAAGGACGTGAAGCGCAAGGGAGCAGCCGTGCTCGCAGCGGAACCAGACACCAAGCATGGCAGAGAACAACCAGAGTCATCCAATGGTAGCCGTCCGTTCTGCGCCTTCCACAACCTGAACACCCACAAGACCAGTGACTGTCAAGAGCTTAGAGTCATTCGCCAAGGGCACTTTGGTCGACGCCCCGAGCTTGGCAACCGGGGCTACGGCCAAGGAGGAGGGCATGGTGGCGGACGCTGGGACTTACGTGGCTCGCGCTAGGAGTGGCACTATTGACCTCGCAAGGACCGCTTGCAGGATCAGCCTCGCGAGGGCGCCTGGAGGGATCAGCCTTGTGAGGATCGTCCTCAAGGCAACGTCGGGCTCCCTCCGCTGCCACCACCACCAAGAAGGAATGACGAACACCATCAGGATGAGGGGGCTGGGGGCTTCCAGGAACCACATGCTATCGCTTGCATCTTGGGCGGAGCCCAGGCCCCAGCCTCACAGCGTATCTTCAAGCAGTTTGCTCGTGAAGTGAATGTAGTCCTCCCCAAGCTCGAAGCCACGTGCCCGCTCAGATGGTCCCAGTGCCCCATTATGTTCAACTCGGCAGACTAGCTCAAGTGCGCAGCTACCGCTGGCACCCTCCCGATGCTCTGCTCCCCAATCATCAGCAACGTGCAAGTTACCAAGACCCTTATCAACGAAGGCGCAGGTATCAACGTCCTGTCCGTCGACACGTTCAACAGCCTCCAAGTGCCATATGACCAGCTTCAGCCCACCAAGCCTTTCTCAGGAGTGACCGACGGTTCCACCACACCGATAGGGCAGGTCCGCCTCCCTGTCACCTTCGGAGAACGCAAGAACTACATCACCAAGCTCATCGACTTCGACATCGCACACATCCGTCTGCCGTCCAACGCCATCCTCGGGTATTCAGCCCTGGCCAAGTTCATGGCAGTGACCCATCACGGCTATAATGTCCTCAAGATGCCGGGAAGCAGCGGGATCATCACGGTCCCATGTGAAGAGAAACATGCAGTGTGCTCCCTCGAGCGTGCCTTCCAAGCTGCAGCAATCGACGACCCCGACAGCAAGGGCGAGGGTCCTCCTGAGGCCATCCCCAAGAAGAAGAAGAAGAAGAAGAAGAAGCTGCGACGCGCAGGACCTCATGAGGGTGACGCCACGGCCGTAGTCTCATCAAGATCAGCGCCCGCTCCAGGGGCATCTCCCTTCATCGCATAGGAAGGCACGCCTAGTGCCCTTCTCGGGCAGGGCTCTAGGGCTTTCTTCTGGAAGGCCTCATACTTTGCCCACATCACGAGGGAGGCGCTCGGGCACCACTTGGAGGCGTGCTTCGCGGCACGTTTCCCTTAGGAGGGCACAGGGCAAGGATCGCCCACCGTTCAGGAGTTCATCACTAAGACCACCCAGGAGTTGCAAGACGCAAGGGCCATGCTTGGCGACTGCCGCTCACGATTGGAAGTTTCCCATCCAGGCGAGCATGCCGAGCTCCATGTTTGCATCAACGTTCCAGGGCTCAACAGGGCTGCTTCTCAGGAGATTTTCTGGCCTTCGCGTGTGGGACGCTGCGAGGGCCCATCGCATAGCTATGTTCACAAGCCCTTTGGCCTGCCAAGTGTATCGCCCACCTACCAACGCAACTTGCGGCGCATCCTAGCGGATCAGCATGCCTGGCACCACGCCGTCCTGATGGAGACGGAGACGGTCCTTAAGGAACCACCAGAGCCCCTAGAGCCTCCCGAGGCTCAGAGCTCTGGAGACTCGTGAGGGGCAACCCCTTCGCCGTACACCTTCAACTGCTTCAACTCTCCTTCGTCAACATGACCAGGTGACATCTTTCCAAGTCATTCAGCTAGGAGCGCCCCTCTGGTTGCATCATTCCCAGGCCGTGTGGGCCCGTCCCTGTGGCATTTATCACTTTTCTTATGTCTTTAGCTTACCTTGTTGGTGGCACCCCTCGGGCTGCGTCATCCCCAAGTCGCCCAGGACTGACCTAGTGGCACGTATCTTTCATGCACTCGCTTAAGCCTGCTACTCTCATGGTCGATCTATCTATGATTACTACTCGCTCGATCGCCACCCATCAAGGGGACCGCGCGCTGGCCGTCTTTCTTCAGGACCCTTCACGTGAGTAAATTCAGTATGGCATCTGTGCTCGGGTCCGTCCCTGCAGCGTCGATAAATCCAACGGCTGAGATCTGTCTGGCGGGCCGGCCCCATTTACATCACCTCCTGGGGCTGTTGCTGCTTGGCGTTCTCACGCGATAACCTCAGGAGATTCGTTCGGCGCAGGTTGTCTGACCACCTAGAAGGTCCAGCACCGCAAACAAGAACTAGGACCAGGCGCAATCTGCCTTGAGGTAGGGCCTCGTGAGTCCCGCGCTGGATCATGAGTGCCCAGATACACCTCATCTAGCCCTGTCGTGCAAGCCACGTGTCAGGGTGGGGCTGTACACGCCCTGGGGGCTCTCCGCAGAGGGATCCCCCCGCCCACGCACAAGTGGAAGCACCATGCTCCGCGCTGGCCGTCGACACTGCCGAGGAGCGGCTATGCTCGTGCACAAGCGGAAGCACTACGCTCCACGCTGGTGATAAACAACTAAGGGCGGCTTCGCAGTTGTGCCAACCACAGGGAGCCCCAGAGCTTAGTGTCCGGCCTCACCGCAACGCCTCCCCTCGGGAGAGCCGCCCGAGGGTGCGGGGCACGGGGGCTACGCTTGGGTCACGCCCAAGCGTACGCCACCTGGCCAGGTCTCCCAGACCTGGTCATCGCACGCCCCTCCCTAGCCGAGCCTCGATGAGGGCAAAGGTATAGAGATTGTTTGCACATCAAGGGGGACTCCTGAGCATCGCGACTCAGGAGGCTAACTGGTCACGTAGCCCCTCACTCCTTGGTATGTCCTGGTCTCTGGTCGGCCCAACGGCGGTTGAGGTATGCGCGGGGTCGGGCTCTGCCGACGTAGAACATCAACCTATCCCCGCGCACTCTCCCTATAAGCTGTTCGCGCGTCAAGGGGGACTCCTGAGCATCGCGACTCGGGAGCCTAACTGGTCATGTAGCCCCTCACTCCTTGGTCCATCCTGGTCTCCGGTCGGTCCAACGGCAGTTGAGGTATGCGCGGGGCCTGGCTCTGCCGAGGCAGAACACAAAGCAAATAGGAAGAAAATCGCAAAATCTCAAGAAAATATTACAAGACATATTGTGCTCACAATATCAAATGAAAGTTTTAATGCCTCCACGAGGCCTGATGCATATTGCAGAGATGAAACAGGAAAGCAATCGCAGGTCACCCCTGGACACCGCCATTTGGAGGATCGGTGACATCACCGGTCGAGGGAGCAAGGACGAAGCCACGAAACTTCTTTAGTAGGGCCTCCACCTGACCTTTCACGGCTATGGCGGCGGCTGCACAATGTTCATTAGCTACAGGCTCCAGCAGCTCGTCAAGACGAGCGCTGGGGTCGTGAAGGTAGAGATGGCTGAAGACACGCGTCAGCGCAACCGAAGAAAGGACATGAGCCTCCGCCTCAGCCATAGGGCCGATGCCCTCCACGACTTCCTCAACCGCCTTCACCAAGTGGGGAAGCAGCTGAGAAGGGCCATCCTCATTGGTGGTTAGCGGCTTCTCCAGGCCCTTCTTGTACAGTGATTTTAGCGCCATGCTGGACCTCTTCTCAAGAAGCGAGAAGGCCTCGCGGTCTTCGGCTAGGACCTTCGCCTTGGCATCAAGCTCAGTCTCCCTTGTCTTCGCCGTCTTCTCCATATCCTCCAGTCGGCTGCACTCCGCGGCCTGCGCCTTCGTCAGCTCCCCCAGCTTAGCATCACGGCCCTTGATGGCATCCTCGCGAGCCTTCATCTCCTCCTCCTTTGCTACGCGGTCGCATGCTTCTTCTGCGCGCTCGTCCCGCAGCCTCTTCAGCTCGCCCTCTTCCTCACGGCAGTGGTCGCGGGCGGCCTCGGCGTCCTTCAGCACCGCCTCGCGGTCACCAGCAGCTCTGGCGGCGGCCTACTTCTCCTTCTCGGAGGCCACCGCGGCCTCGCTCAGCGACGCTCGAACGGCCGAGTCGGAGTGAAGCCAGCCTGAGGCTAGCTCCAGGCGCCCGGCCACTAGGTATGTGTCGTGGAATTGTCACGGCATATGTCCTAGGGTGAGAACTTCGTCGTGAGGCCAGCGCATCTATGTGGTAGCTTGAGAGGGGTTGAGCGGAATCGAGAGACGCAACACAAGACAGGTATTTAGACAGCTTCGGGCCCGAGGAAACATCATCCGGTAACAACCCTACATGCTATTTGAGGCTAGGTCTCATTATCATCACGAGGGAGTCGTTGTAAACCGGCTCTCCTCTTTGTGTATAGCCCTAAGATTGTTTCTTCTTGCCCCCCTTTGAGGAGCCCTGCCCCTCCTTATATATGTTGAAGGGGCGGGTTACATGTGGAGTCCAACTCGGACTTTAACTTAAACTATTTTGACTTCCCTTCCTGGGCTTCTTAACGTCTGCCGGTTTAACATTGTCTGCCGGTTTAACATTGTCTGCCGGTTTAACATTATCTGCCGGTTTAACATTGTCTGCCGGTTTAACACCAACCGGTTTACCGTCTGTCTTAGCCATCTGTCTTGACTCTCTGTCTTAACTCTCCGCCGGTTTACCATCCGCCTGTTTACCAAGTCCCAGTCAGTTTACAACTCCAGCCGGGTCATACCGCGGGGTATATCCCTGACATTAGCCCCCAGTTTAATTTGGATTTATCCATGTTAAACTAATCTTGATTATCCTTAAGTCCTTGTCACTTCCTTCTTCTATAAAATCCGAGTCAATAGACCAGCTTCATAATCAATTTGCTGACATCGGTTTGTCATAGTGAAATATTGTGAAGAATAACTCCTTTGAATTCAGCTCCCAATGCTTAACAAAAATATTGGCCTGTGAAATACTCATTTGATCTTCAGTCGGTTTAAGAATGTAGAACTTGCCGGTTTGAGAATGTAGAACTGTGCCGGTTTAAGACTTGAACTTGTCGATTTAACATTGCCGGTTTACAAATATTGATGGCACCAGGTCATAATTGTAGTTAACATGAAGCTTGAAAATATACCTCTTATATTCCTATCACTTATAGCCCCCACGTCTTAAGAAGGTAGCATAGCAACAGCTTAAGACTTGCTTCAATATGAATATCACAATCTTGAAGAAATCCAGGTTGTTCATCAATCACTAGTCAGAATTGAGTATTCTACATATGTAGCCCCCAAGTGCCAGGTTGTCATGCTTGCAGCAACCTGGGACTTGAAATTGCCTTATTCTCATAAAAACTTCAACCAGTGTAGCCCCCAAGGGTCGGGTCATTATGCAATGATGAGCAGGGACTTTGTAAATATAATCTTGTGAACTTTGATCATCAACATGTAGCCCCCAAGGGTCGGCTCAGTAAGATAATATTGAGCTGGGAATTTGATATATTCTTCAATGAAAATAACATCATATGATGTAACCCCCATCATGGGGCTTGAATTCACGTCCACAAGGTTAAGAGCCTTGTGCTTTACCAACTGAGCAGTGGACCCTTCAATGTAATGGATAAAAAGCTTTGTACCTTAAATTGTTGACAGAGGCAATTGTTAGCCCCCAAGGGCCGGCTCATTACCATGTGATGAGTCGGGTCTTCAATAAGGTGAGCAAAAAATGACTTTGCATTAGCCCCCAAGTGTCATGGTGCATGCTTGCAGCGACATGAGACTTGTGTATTTAATGTAATTTCAACTGAAATAATGTAGCCCCCAAGTGCCGGGTCGTAAGCCTACAGCAACTCGGGACTATTCCTTCAATTGTAGAATAAATCATATCTATTGATAATATGATAGCCATTTGTGCTAAAGCGACTTTGAAAACCTTAATCACAATACTGGTTATTAATAACCATAATAAAAATCCAGCCATGTTGGCTATTTGAATAATATACTCAATGATTTATAAGCGCATAATTCCAATGGCGCAATCCAAATATATACTGGCGACTTATAGTCCAAAGCCAGACCGGGTCAATAAACACCTGATTATAAGTTATTATGTACTGACAACTTGTAGTTGAAAGTCGAGCCAGGTTAACGAACACCAGGTTAATTTGATGACTGGTAGTCATGCCGGGTCAATAGACACCGGTTCAACATAAAATTTATCAAAAGAGAAAAATCTTGACAAAGGCAAATAAAACCGTGTAGTCGAGGCTTTTCAAGGGCTGCCGGGCCAAAATTCGAGGCTTTTCATGGGCTGCCAGGCCGCTGAGTTAAACCATTTGACAAAGCCTTTTAAGATCGGCCTCCAACTAACCAATCGTCATTTTAACTTTGACAAGTTCAGGGTCTCAATGAGAGTAACTATCAAACGTTCGGCGGGTCATGCCAGGATTACGTGGATAGGAGTGGCTTACTTGATGAAGGCAGGTTAACCCGGGGTTTTAGGTGAATACACCAGGCTTCCAAGCCATGGGTCGATACCCAATTACAAGGGTCCTTTCAAGCTCTTTGTTACTTTACATAAAGAGCCCCCAAGTAACTTTGTGAGCTGTGCTCAATGGGTGCCTATGTTTGAGCTGTGCATAGCAACAATACTCTCTTTGGCCCCTTGGGTGTGAAGTTCCCGAGCTTTGTTGTGGCGTGATAGCCGGATTAATGGAAAGAACTTCCGCTTTGTCAGCTAAAGCCCCCCATGTAATCAATAATATGACAAGCCAATAAGGCGGGATGCCCATGTTTGAACCGTACATCATGGCAACAGGTCCTCTTCGGCAACTTTTAACTTTTTGCAAGAGATAAATTCTTCTTGAATCGGGATTTTAAACCGGATATTGAGAGCTTTAAAGCTTTATGGGAGACATATTTCCCTTGAACCGGATTTTAAACCGAAATCCTCATTTTCAGCCGGAAATTTTCTGACGGCCTTTAAACTCAAACTTGCGAGAAGTTAATTCCTTTTTGAACCGGAAATTCTTAAATCGGATTTGAGAGCTTCAAAGCTTGGGAGATAAATTTCCCTTGAACCAGATTTTAAACCGGAATCCTTTTTTTTAAGGAGGAAACTTTCTGACGGCCTTTAAATTTTCACCAATATGGCGGTTTAGCGTCCTGCTTTAGATAACCTTGCAAGCCGGAGTAATTCCTCTTTTAAAGAAAGCAACGTATAATATAAAAATATACTAGATGGATTTCACCTGATACGCCAAGATAGTAGTTATTCACCGCGGAGTTGATCATCACCACGGTGAAGCTGAAATCAATCACGGCCGAGTCGGCCGTAGGAGCAGACAGATGATCCGGCCATGGCGTTGTAAGCCAGTGCGAACGAGCAAGTTGCCCTCCGCGTTGTAAGCCGGCGTGAATGCGTAAACCGGTCGCGTGGGTGGACGGGCGAGTCGTCCGTGGCCTGGAGGCTGCGGCGCATTGACGTAGTCCATACTGCAAGGCTAGCGACATATGCGCCTATTCGTCGGGCAGCATGACACGCGCAGACGCCGATGCAGAGAAGCTAGCACGCTGTAACGCCCCGGACACACCCGCCGGTGGTCGTTACTCCTGGCGGGATATAGACTGGCCTCATAGATCAATACTAGTCTTTTCTGCGCACTTTGTCCTCACTCATGCGCACCCGGGAGCAACTTCCCGGTCGGTCACCCATCCTGACACTACTCCAAACTGAGCATGCTTAACTTTGGAGTTCTGTCCGAATGGGCTCCCGGAAAAGAAGGAATTCCTTATTGATATGAGTAGTCTATCATCCCTAATAAGCCAGGCCATCACATACACCCCCACTCAGAGGAACCGACGTCCTCGTCGGGCCACAGGAACGTTCCCTCTTGGCACAAACGTCTGTGCTTCCAGTCCGGTACATGTGCCATGCCGGGTGCCACGACGGGTCACAAACGTCATGAACAACATGACCACGCACCTGTCCGCAACCATCCGTGTAACCACGAGGGTCGGCTCTGATACCAACTTGTAACGCCCCGGACACACCCGCCGGTGGTCGTTACTCCTGGCGGGATATAGACTGGCCCCACAGATCAGTACTAGTCTTTTCTGCGCACTTTGTCCTCACTCATGCGCACCCGGGAGCAACTTTTTGATCGGTCACCCATCCTGACACTACTCCAAGCTGAGCACGCTTAACTTTGGAGTTCTGTCTGAATGGGCTCACGGAAAAGAAGGAATTCCTTATTGATATGAGTAGTCTATCATCCCTAATAAGCTAGGCCATCACATATCTTCGGAGCATCATTTTCATTTAGACCGCTATGTAACACCCTCGATGCGACTATAGCTCCCACGTGTCGAGGCACGACTTAGAGACATAATCGCATTGAAGGCATATGTCGCAAGTTAGGAAATCTTCACAACATCCCATGTAATAATAATAAAAGGGGAGATAACATAGTTGGCTTACACTTGCCACGTCAATCAAGTACATAAATAACATTACATCATCCATACACTCAAGGCCCGACTACGGCGCCAAAATAAAAGAGAACCCAACATGCGACACGGTCCCAATCACCCCTAACTGGGCACCACTACTGATCGTCGGGAAAGGAAACATAATATCGTTGAGAGTCTTCGTCGAACTCCCACTTGAGCTCATACGCGTCTCCTGGAGCGGAATCATCAGGCCCTGCATCTGGTGTAGTAGTAATCTGTGAGCCACAGGGACTCAGCAATCTCGCACCCTCGCGATCAAGACTATTTAAGCTTATGGGGAAGGCAAAGGTAAAATATGAGTGGAGCTGCAGCAAGCGACTGGCTTGTATGGTTGCTAACTTATTCGCAAAAGAGAGCGAGAAGAGGAGGCAAAGCACGAGCGAGAAGCTAGAGAACAACCTGCGCAAACATTACTCCAACACCGTGTCCACTTCCCGGACTCCGCCGAGAAGAGGCCATCACGGTAACACACTCGGTTGATTCATTTTAATTAATTAAGGTTCAACTTATCTACAACCGGACGTTAACAAATTCCCATCTGCCCATAACCGCGGGCACGACTTTCGAAAGTTCAATCCCTGTAGGGGAGTCCCAACTTAGCCCATGACAAGCTCTCACGGTCAACGAAGGAATAGACCTCCTCCCAAGACGTTCCGATCAGACTCGGTATCTCGGTAACTCAAGACACTTCGACAGGTTAAAACAAGACCGGCAACACCGCCCGAATGTGCCGACAAATCCCGATAGGAGCTGCACATATCTCTTTCTCAGGGCACACTCAGATGAGACATCCTACGAGTAAAAACCAACCCTCAAGTTGCCCCGAGGTGGCCCCGCAGTCTACTCGGTCGGACCAACACTCAGAGGAGCACTGGCCCGGGGGGGTTAAAATAAGATGACCCTTGGGCTCCGGTAACTCAAGGGAAAAAGAGGCTAGGTGGTGAATGGTAAAACCAAGGTTGTGCATTGCTGGAAAAGCTTTAATCAAGGCGAACTGTCAAGGGGTTCCCATTATAACCCAACCGCGTAAGGAACGCAAAATCCGGGAACATAACACCGATATGACGGAAACTAGGGCGGCAAGAGTGGAACAAGACACTAGGCGGGAGGCCGAGCCTTCCACTCTTTACCAAGTATATAGATGCATTAAGATAGTAAGACAATATAATGATATCCCAACAAGTAAATAAAAGATGTTCCAACAAGGAACGGCCTCCGATCTTCACCTGCAACTAGCAACGCTATAAGAGGGGCTGAGCAAAGCGGTAACATAGCCAATCAACGGTTTGCTAGGACAATGGTGGGTTAGAGGTTTGACATGGAAATTGGGAGGCTGGCAAGCAAAAGGTAGGCATCATAGCATTGGCATAGCAAAAGAGCGAGCAAACTAGCATAGCAAAGATAGTAGTGATTTCGAGGGTATGATCATCTTGCCTGCAAAGCTGTCAGAGTTGACTGGATCCTCAAAAGCAAACTCAACGGGCTCCTTGTTAGCGAACTCGTCTCCCGGCTCTACCCAAACAAGACAAACAAGCAACAAGGATACAATCAACCACGTGCAAGCTCAAACAATAAGATGCAAAGATGGTATGCTATGCGGGATGCGATGTGGGATGCAAAAAGCAAGATATGACAGGAAATGCATGAACCTGGCCTCAACTTGGAATTCCAAGTGTGCCACTGGAAAGATGGGATGAAATCGCTTGAAAACGATATAAAGAACGCCGGAATCGGGGTTACGGTTTGGAAATGGCAAGCGATTTAAGAATGGCACCGGTCTGCGATTTACAGCAAGTAGGCATCTAAATGCAATGAGATGAACATGCTACAACACCCAAACATGACAACAAAATACATGGCAGGGATGCACACAAGATGCTTAACAAAAGACTAGCACTGAGCTACGGCCAATTCATCCATTATGAGGTTCAAACAAGCATGGCAAAAACGCAAATGCAAAACAGATTCCAGACAGTGAAATTAACACTTGTCTGAAATTTCAGATCATGAGGCCCTCTTCGGAGCATCAAAACAACATGCTAGAGGACCTGAACATTAGAAAGAAAGACTTGGCATGGAGCTACTCAACAAGCTTAACAAAAGTCCCTTAGTGACCTTGAGCCAAAAGGGATCACAAAATATATTAACAAGCACACGAACATAGCAAAAACATAATCAGTTTTCAGACTTAGTGAAAACTGAGACATGCTGAAATATAACTCACGAAGGCATGTAAACGAGCTCGATGCACTCACTACGGTGCAAGTCATGGCAAGGCAAGCATACATACATTAAGAAGGCACAAAATTCTAGCTAGACATGGCAAGAACAATGGCATAGCATGCACGGATCACCTACAATAGCATCGGCAAAATCGCAAACGAGTTGACGATCTGCCTAGATTCACCATGAAGCAAAAGTAGAGCTTGATTGACTCAAGCTAGGGTGCTCCATAATTTCAAACAAAGACATGGATGGATAGATCATAACATGATTAACAAAACTCCTTTACTGATCATCCTCAAAAGAGGCACGGATCACTAGGAAACAAGCTGAACATATGGCATCATGAACTAAATAATCCCAGACTTAGTGAAAACTACTAAGTCCCTGAAAACAGATTTACCGGCTGCCTCACTTTGCAAGCTTGCACAAGTCACCACACACATCCTAAAAATGCATGGGTTGCACCTCTAGAAAGATAACAAGATGCTTAACAAAACATATGCAGGACTCACAGGCATAGCATGCACACAATAATCATGGCAAAAATGACAAAAGTCTAAGATGAACTAGCAGATCTGACAATTAACTCACGAAGCCTCCTTCTAACAGCATTTCGGGCATCAAGATGAACTCAAATGAAAATTATGCAATGGAATGAAATGATGTACTCGTCGAGGCGAACATTTTGATATGCTATATGTCCAAAATGGAGCTACAGATGCAATGTTACAACAGGTCAAAGATCGCATAAAAATTAGAGGGAGAGGGGGAAAAGTCAACCCTAGGGTTTCAGATCTGGATCTGGATCCAGGCGGTTACTGTAGCGCACTGTTCATCGGGGTTCGCCGGAGCCCTCCTCGTCGCCGGAGATGGAGGGGAGAGGCCGGGGCCGGCCGGATCCGGCGAGGGAAGACGCGGGCAGCGGCGGCGGTGGCGTTCCGCGGCAGCGGCGGCGAGGGACGCCGGCGGCGCGAGGCAGCGGAGAGGCGGCGCGGCTCGGGCAGCCGGAGAGGCGGTGCGGTGCGGCGGTCCCCAGCCGGCGTCGAGTGGCGGGGCAGCACCGGCGACCGGACGCGGGGACGGAGGAGGGAGACGGCGCGGGCGCGCGGTGGGAGGCGATGGGCTCGCGGGGGCCCGGATAGGGCCTCCCGGGCTGGTGGCGGCGGCGAGGTGGCGCTGCCACATGTCAAGGCGGGATTGGCGGTGGCGAAGTTTCCGGCCGGGTCGTACACGTCCGGCGGGCGCGAGGGAATTTTAGGGTTTCGGAGAGGGAGAGAGATCCGAAAAACGGGGGGGCTATTTATAGGCATAAGTAGAGCTAGGAGAGTCCAAATGAGGTGCGGTTTTCGGTCACACAATTGTGATCGAATGCTCTAGGACATGGAGCAGAGTTTGGTGGGTTTTGGGCCATAATGGAGGGGTGTTGGGCTGCAACACACACGAGGCCTTTTCGGTCCCTCGGTTAACCATTGGAGTATCAAACGAAGTCCAAATGGCACGAAACTTGACAGGTGGTCTACCGGTAGTAAACCAAGGCCGCTTGGCAAGTCTCGGTCCAATCCAGAAATGTTTAATCCCCACACACGAAAGAAATCTAGAAATGACCACCGGAGGAGAACGAAGCGCCGGAATGCAAAACGGACAACGGGGAAAATGCTCGAATGCATGAGACGAACACGTATGCAAATGCAATGCACATGATGACATTATATGAGATGCATGACAAAGACAACAACACACGGAGACAAAGACCCGAACCCGAGGAATAAATATAACTTAACGCCGGAAACGGCAAGAGTTGGAGTACAAATAGGGAAGGTTACATCCGGGGCGTTACAACACTCCACCACTACGAAAGGATCTCGTCCCGAGATCTAGGAAAGAAAGAACGCCGGGTACTCAGAACGGAGGTGATCCTCGCGTTCCCAGGTAGCTTCACGGTCGGAATGGTGTGACCACTTGACTTTGAGAAATTTGATTGACTTGTTGCGAGTCTTGCGTTCAGTCTCTTCAAGAATAGCAATTGGGTGCTCGCGATAAGAGAGATCTTCTTGGAGCTCAATGTCCTCGAAGTTTACTGTGCGGTAAGGAGTCTTGAAGCACTTTCGAAGCTGAGAGACATGGAACACATCATGAACATTTGCAAAGTTTGAAGGAAGCTCGAGTTGATAGGCGAGGTTGCCTCTCTTGCTGACAATCTTGAAAGGTCCCACGTATCTAGGGGCAAGCTTCCCTTTGATACCGAAGCGACGAGTACCTTTCATAGGAGAGACGCGGAGGTAAACATGATCTCCGATCTCGAAGGCCAAATCATGGTGCTTACTATCATAGTAGCTCTTCTGGCGGGATTGGGCTGCTTTGAGGTTATCTCGAATGACTTTGCACATTTCTTCTGCTTCTGTGATTAAGTCATTACCCAGCAGCTGACGTTCACCGGTTTCAGACCAGTTGAGAGGGGTACGGCACTTCCTGCCATACAGAATTTCAAATGGGGCCTTGCTCGAACTTGCTTGAAAACTATTGTTGTAGGAGAATTCAGTATAAGGAAGACAATCCTCCCACTTCATGCCGAAGGAGATCACACAAGCCCTGAGCATATCTTCAAGAATCTAGTTGACACGCTCGACTTGACCGCTTGTTTGAGGATGGAAAGCAGTGCTGAAGCGGATGTTGGTGCCCATGGCCTTCTGGAAAGAATCCCAAAACTTCGAGGTAAAGATGCTGCCACGGTCTGAAGAGATCACTTGAGGAATACCGTGCAGAGAGACAATACGAGAGGTATAGAGTTCCGCCAATTGAGCTGCAGTGATCGACTCTTTGATAGGCACAAAGTGAGCCATTTTGGTGAGTTTGTCGATGACAACGAATATAGCATCATTGCCACGCTTGGACTTTGGAAACCCAGTCACGAAGTCCATCTCAATGTGGTCAAACTTCCATTCTGGAATGGCAAGAGGTTGGAGGAGACCAGCTGGCCTTTGGTGTTCTGCCTTCACTCTTCTGCAGACATCACATTCATTCACGAATTGAGCGATCTCGCGCTTCATTCGAGTCCACCAATAAGCTTGCTTAAGGTCCTGATACATCTTCGTACTCCCAGGGTGGATGGAGAGGAGAGAATTGTGAGCCTCGTTTATGATCACTTTACGAAGTTCACCTTTGGGTACAACAATACGATCCTCGAAGAAGAGAGTGTCCTTGTCATCAAGGCGGTAGCACTTGTACTTGGACTGACTCTTGGCAATCCCAATCTTCACCTTTTTCACCATAGCATCAAGAAGCTGGGCTTGGCGAATCTGGTCTTCTAAGGTAGGAGAGACTTGAAGGTTGGCGAGGAAACCTTGAGGAACAACTTGCAGATTAAGTTTGGGGAAAGCTTCACAAAGCTCGGGTTGAAAAGGCTTAAGAATCAGACTGTTGCAGTAGGCCTTTCTGCTCAAAGCGTCAGCAATCACATTGGCCTTGCCTGGAGTATACTCGATACTCGGATTATACTCTTGAATCATTTCGACCCATCGAGTTTGCCTAAGGTTGAGATTAGGCTGAGTGAAGATGTACTTGAGACTCTTGTGATCAGTGAAAATGTCCACTTTTCTTCCCAATAGAAGATGTCTCCAAGTCAAAAGAGCATGCACAACTGCCGCCAACTCGAGATCATGAGTGGGGTAGTTCTTCTCATTAGGCTTCAACTGGCGAGATGTATAAGCAACAACTTTCTTCTCTTGCATCAACACTGCGCCAAGACCTTGGAGAGAGGCATCACAAAAGACCTCGTACGGCTTGGATTCATCAGGCGGAGTCAGAACTGGAGCAGTGATCAATTTATCCTTCAAAGTGTTGAAAGCAATATCACACTTTGGAGACCAAACGTACTTGACGTGCTTCTGAAGAAGATTTGAGAGAGGCTTCGCGATCTTAGAAAAGTTTTCAACGAATCTTCGGCAATAGCTTGCGAGACCGAGAAAATTGCGGAGTTGCTTCACGTTCTGAGGAGGTTCCCAATTCACAATTGCAGACACCTTCTCAGGATTCACGGCAATGCCCTTGGCAGAGATGATATGACCAAGATAAAGAACCTCATCGAGCCAAAATTCACACTTGGAGAACTTGGCGTAGAACTGATCTTCTCTGAGCTTATCAAGAACCAGGCGCAAGTGCTTGGCATGATCTTCCTTGTTCTTGGAGAAAACCAGAATGTCGTCGAGATAGACCAAAACGAAGTCATTGATGTAGGCGTTGAAGATGAAGTTCATCATGCGAGAGAACGTCGGAGGAGCGTTGGCGAGGCCAAAAGATATGACAGTGTATTCATATGAACCAAAGCTTGTTCTGAATGCTGTCTTGGGAATATCTTCTTCACGAATGCGAATTTGGTGATAACCCATACGGAGATCAAGCTTGGAGAATACTTGGGCACCTTTGAGTTGTTCGAACAGCTCATTGATGTTGGGAAGTGGGTATTTGTTCTTGATGGTCTTCTTATTCACTGGACGGTAATCAACACAAAGTCGGTCCGTTCCATCCTTCTTCTTCACAAAAAGAACACCACAACCCCATGGAGAAGAACTAGGCCGGATGAGACCCATTCTTTCTTGCTCATCGAGTTGCTTCTTCAGCTCCTTCAGCTCTTCAGGTCCGAGCTTGTAAGGACGTTTGCACACAGGTTCCGCGCCAGACTCAAGATCAATAACGAATTCAACTGGCTGGTGCGGAGGCATTCCTAGAAGCTCTTCTGGAAAGACGTCTTGATATTCGCAAACGACTGGAATTTGAGAGATGGCATCCAATTCACCCTTCTCATTGAGAGAAAACAGACGGATAGTATTATCCCGAGCGGCAAAGACAATTACATCCTCAGACGAATGAGTCAATTGAATCTGCCTGGCAGCACAATCAAGATGTGCCTTGTGCTTAGAAAGCCAATCCATTCTGAGAATAAGATCAATATCCGAGTTACCAAGAACCACCGGAGAAGAGAGGAACTTGTAATCGCCCAGCATGATAGAGACATCGGGAGCAACCAAACTAGAAGTCAAAAGCTTGCCGGGAGAAACAACTTGCATGACTTTGGGCATAATCTCGGTATCAACATTGTGCTTCGATGCAAAAGGGCATGACAAAAAGGAATGCGACGAACCAGTGTCAAAAAGAACTTTTGCAGGAACATCGTTAATAGGAAGGTTACCCATGATCACATCTGGTGAGTCCTCTGCCTGAGCTGCATTTAGCAAATTGACCTTGGCGTGCTTGGGGTTATGCTTGACCGCAGCTGTACTTGCCGATCTGACAGGAGGAGGAGGAAGACGCCTCTGGTTGAAACACTTGTTGGCGTAGTGACCCTTCTGTTGGCACTTGTTGCACGTGACCTCTGAAAGCGGATGGTGATACGGAGCACTCGATCTTGGAGCTTGAGACGAAGTCTTGTTCTAAAAGCCAGGGTTGGGTGGGTGGGAAGAACCACTGCCACCTTTGCTCTTCTGCTGAAACGGCTGACGGAACGGAGGAGGAGGAAGCCAAAACTTCTGCTGCTTGGCCACTTGAGTAGAGGAAGAATGAGTAACATATCTGACTCGCTTCCTGGAAGCATCACACCTCAACTGAGCAGCCTCTTGCTTCAGTGCCATGTTGTAGAACTCATTGTATCACAAGGGCTCGAAGAGAACAAGAGCGAGCTGAATATCTTCTCTGAGACCACCCCTGAACTAATATACCATGCTCTTCTCATCAGGCACGTCCTGCTTGGCAAAGCGGGCGAGCTTCTGGAACAACTTGTTGTAGTCATAGACAGACAAAGAGCCTTGCTTCAGATTGCGGAATTCCTCACGCTTGCTTTCAACCACACGTTGAGGGATGTGATGAGCTCGGAAATCTCGACGGAAATCATCCCAAGTGATAACACGTCCACCTCTGGAGTCCTTGTACTGCTGTTACCATTCTGCAGCTTGATCTTTGAGTTGGAAGGAAGCGAACTTGACAAAGTCCTCAGGCCTGACATTACTGCACTCGAAATGCTTACACAGATCCACAAGCCAATCGTCAGCATCGGTTGCCTCAACACAATTGCTGAAAGTCTTTGGCCCGTTAGCAAGGAACTGGTTGAGTGTAGCAAAGTGACTCTGATTGCTGCCTTGATTCCCTTGACTGCCTTGATTGCGCTCTTGAAGAATTTGCATGATCAGCTGTGTGTTTGCATTGGTTGCGGCCATCACGGCTTGCCATGCCTCTGGAGGAGGTGGAGGCGGTGGTGGATCAGGATTCAGAGTCGTGCGCGTTGGAGGAGCCATCCTAAAGAGGTTGACCACCATTAGCACATTGACAGATAAATGTTGAAGCTGAATCCAACGGAATGAAAAATTGCAACATATAGTCTTCACATCCGAACAAAATGAACAAATGCATTCCTCTTGAAATGGTCACATATCCATAAATTGCGAAGCCACGTAGATTTAGGTAGAGAAATAAATCAACAAGGTACGGATCAAGAACAAATAATCGGTAAGAAATCCCAATCTCAAACCAATATTCGTGGAAGAAGAACTAGAGCTACGAGAATTCCCACCTATGAAACTCCCGAAACTTTCCTGTTATGCAATCAGGTGTTGGGGATACAGGGGAAGCATAATATCTCACCCAAACTAGCAAATCCTACATCCAGTTGTATCCATCCTTCAACACATAACCAAGAAACCTTCGGAAACCATCTACCTCAACCTTCGAAAAGCATCCGTTATACAAGTTATGGCGATACTCCCGAACTCCCGCCCCAGTACTGGGTGGCATCGAGGTTATCTCACCAACGAACTGCATAAAAGAGATTTTCGATGTCGGCGAACATATCTCAAGTATTCCAGAATTGCAACGATAAAATTATGATGACAACACCTCAGAGCTCAACTCCCCGGGACACTTCCACTAAACCCCTGACAGGAGGCACCAAGACAATGTTCTCATCATAAAACCATCGGAACGATTCCAAGATACTCGCGTGATCCTAAAAAAATTGCGAAATTTGAGAAGAGAAGAGTCAAAACTCTACGTCAGGATGCCTTACCAGAGCGACGAGGAGAATGGGAAGTAAAAAGAATTCCTAAACTCTCCGATATATAATTCCTAAAGACTCAAAACATTTTTCTAGACACAACTCGGCCGCTAAAAACGATCAAGCAATGGGGCTCCTAAGGTCGGGGAAGGCTCTGATTACCAACTTAAGGATCCCTAATAAGCCAGGCCGATGCAGAGAAGCTAGCGCGCACTCCGCCCGCGGCATGGTATCACTGTCATAGTGGACACTTATCCTGCATATGTAAAATATACATGCCAAAGTAATTTGTTCTCGTGCGAATTACCATATGATGTGCAACCGGCAGGTAGTACCGTGTTATTTTGTCTTCACGTACCAATTGGTGGACTGATGCCATGTACTAAGAGCAGCAACATAGCTTCGTAATAACTCCTCGATATCTGAAGCGAGTAACTAGAGGGTTTTTTTTGTTGGATGAACATGGATACTGAGAATACACATCCGCAGAGACCAGCGCCACCCGTCCGCGAAGACCGAACCTGTGACTTAAACCGTGACCGGGTCGTGGAGGTCTCTAGGCCACTTTCCCTTCCCTTCAATCCTGTATTGGTTTCAGTGCGCGGCAGGTCCATAGGGCCGAGTGGAGCGAGGGAAATTGTTGGAACACAACTTCATCCACGTCCTCCACGCCACCCGCATGCCCGAGTCCTGCGCCCACGACTGGCTCGTCCCGCACGTAGCTCACGTCTCCTTAGGACTAGCTAGATCAGTTGTAACCTTATTCTATCGTTGCACTCCATGTATATATATGTCTAACTTGTAAAGTCATAATCAATACAGAGAGTTTAATCCTCCAACTTGGTATCAGACGCGAGTTCTCCCTGAGACCTCACCATGTCCTCCTCGGCGCCCACCCTTCCCGTGGCCATCAGCACCGCTCCTCCTCCGCCGGGCACCACGGCGCCCCTCCCTGTCGCCTCAGCACCGCTGCCCGTCACCACGGCGCCTCCTGCCCCGGAGCCCCCTGCCATGACTCCTGCTGTCACGGCGTCCCTGCACGTGGCCACGGCGCCCCCTACGACGGCGCCGCTCGCGGTCACCCTCCCGTTCACGGGTCCTCCGTCCGCCGGCGCCTCGTCTTCCTCCGGCATCCCCAACATGCACTAGCTCAACATCGGCCACTTCCTCGACTTCAAGCTGGACTTCGCCGCCGGCAACTTCTCCAAATGGCGACAGATCTTCAGATGCGTGCTCTCCATGTACGATGCCGAGGGGCACGTCGACCACTTCTCCGAGCCTCTCCAGCAGACCGTGGCGTGGCACCACGCCAATGTCACCATCCTGCTCTGGATCTACGGGTCCATCTCCGACGACCTCTACGATGTCATCAAGTCACCGAACAACGCGGCGCACCGCGCTTGGAGCCAGCTGACTCACTTCTTCCACGACAATCAGCCAGCCCGCGCGATCCACATCGGGGCCGAGTTCCGCTCCACCACCCAGGGTGACCTCCGCGTCGGCGAGTACTGCCGCCGCCTGAAGACCCCTGCTGACGCCCTCGCCGACGTGGACGAACCGGTCACCTACCGGTCCCTTACTCTGCAGCTCATCCGCGGGCTCTCGCGCCGCTTCCATGTCCTCGCCTCGGTGCTCCCCCTCCAGGTACCCTTCCCCACCTTCATCCAGGCGCGCTCGTGCCTCCTTCTCGAAGAGATCTCCCTCGACGCCCGTGATCACACCGAGGGGGCCACCGCCCTCACCATCAGCACCAACACCGGCGGCCTCCCCGGCAACTCCTCTGGCGATCGCGGCCCACCCGGCTCCGGCGATCGCGCTCAGCCCACCGGCGAGGGCAACCCTGGCCGCGGCGGCTCCTCTGATCGCGCCCGTGGCAATGGCCGCAGTCGTGGCCGCGGTCGTGGTCGCGGCAACGGCGGCCGCCACCCACAGCAGCAGCAGTTCCGCGGCGGGCAGACGCCGTGGATGGGCTACTTCGCACCCCGGGGCGCGCCTTTTCCTCCTCCTGGGCGTGCTCCGTTGGTGCCCCCGCACGCCGCCGGCATCCTCGGGCCCTGCCCCGCTGCCCCGACGCAGGCGTACCCCGTCTTCTACCCTGGCGCGCCGTCCTCCTCGCATGCGCCACCACCACCGTCGCCCGCTCCTGGCTCGTGGGACAACTTCAGCATGCTCAACTCCGCCATGAGCAACATGTCCCTGCAGCAGCCCGGCGCCGCCGACTGGTACCTGGACTCTGGTGCCTCCTCACATATCTCCGGGAACGCAGGTATACTCACTCGGCTTTATGATGTTTCAGCTCATCATCTTCCTCCCATTATAGTAGGCAACGGCACCATCATGACTCCCTCTTCCCTCGGCTATGCCTCTCTCCCTCCCACCCCCTTTCATCTAAACCACGTCCTACTCTCTGCCAACGTGGTCAAAAACCTAATCTCTGTTCGTAAATTCACTACTGATAACTCATGCTCAATCGAATTTGACCCCTATGGCTTTTTTGTGAAGGACCTGCTCACTCGGAGGCTAATCATGAGGTCCAGTAGCTCCGGCCCGCTCTACCCATTCCTAGGCTCCGGCGCCACTGTCCTCACCAGCACCACCGCCGGCGATATTTGGCACCGCCGCCTCGGTCATCCCAGCCGGGCTACTCAGGCCTCGTTGCAGTCTTTTATTTCCCCCTCATGTAATAACGTGCCCGCACCATCTCCTACATGTGATGCATGCCAACGAGGGCACCACAGTAGATTACCCTTTTCAGCATCGCTTTCCTTTACTAGTTTCCTGTTTCGGTTAATTCACTGCGACCTCTGGACGTCGCATGTATCCATCTTTTCTGGTTTTAAATATTATCTTATAATAATGGATGACAACACTCATTTCTCCTGGTCTTTTCCTTTACGTAACAAGTCTGAAACGGCCTCCGTTCTTGTACGATTTTGTCGCTACATCCTCACACAGTACCACTCCCTTGTCCATTGCATTCAAAGTGACAATGGGGGCGAGTTCGTCAACACCGCCCTTCTCACTTTTCTCTCCGACCGAGGCATTGTACTCCGTCTCTCGTGTCCGCACACTTCTCCACAAAATGGGAAGGCCGAACGTGCCATTCGCTCCACTAACGAAATTCTTCGCACTCTCCTACCTCAAGCTCACATGCCACCACCATATTGGGTCGAGGCTCTCCACACGGCTACCCATCTCCTCAACCGACGACCATCTCGCGTAGTTCACAACCTCACGCCTTACTTTCTCCTACATGGCGTTCACCCTAGCTACACCGACCTACGCACCTTTGCGTGCCTCTGCTACCCTAACCTTGCTCCATACGCCGCCCACAAACTCTCACCCCGATCCACCCCGTGTGTGCTTCTCGGTAGCCCTCCCACGCATAAAGGCTACCGTTGCCTCGACCTAACCACTCGGTGTGTTTACACCTCTCGGCACATAACATTTGATGAGACAATTTTTCCCTTCCAATCCACGGTTTCCGCACCCTATCCTACCATAGAAAATCCCAGCGCCCGACCACCTCGTCCGCCGCCCTTCCACGCCTCGGGATCACCCCCACCTACCTTGTTTCCCACCAGCTCCAGATCCTCCTCGGATCACGCGCCTATCCACAACAGCCCACATGTCCCCCCCGCCCCCGCCGCGTCCCATCCTCCCACCAGCCCGCCCCCAGCGCCAGCTCCGCGGACCCCACCCTCGCATGCCGCTCCCACCTTGCCCCCCTTCCCTTTCGCCACGTGGCTCCACCCCACGCGCCGTGCCCCACGACCGCGTGCAACCCTCCCCTTGCTACCTTTTTCCCACGTCCAGCACCGCTCCATGCAGCACCTCGCTCCCACCGCGCGCCGTCGCCATCGCACCCCCACAAAACCCTCATCCTATGCGCATGCGCGGCAAGTCTGGCTATGCCCTTCCTAAAACTCATACTAATCTCACCGTAGATATCCTCTCCCCCATCCCTCCAACCTACCGCACTGCCCTAAAAGACCCCCGCTGGTATGCCGCTATGCGTGAGGAATATGATGCACTGATTCATAATAAAACCTGGTGTTTAGTGTCACGTCCTGCAGGTGTGAACGTCGTCAGCGGCAAATGGATCTACAGGCACAAGTTCAACGCCGACGGCTCTCTGACACGCCACAAGGCTCGCTGGGTCCTGCGTGGGTTCACAGAGCGTGAGGGCGTCGACTACACCGAGACCTTCAGCCCCGTCGTCAAGCCATCCACCATCCAGGTTGTTCTCAGCCTCGCCGTCAGCAGCTCGTGGCCAATCCACCAACTGGACGTGAAGAACGCATTTCTTCACGGCCAGCTCGACGAGGTCGTCTACAACGAGCAACCTTCCGGCTTCCTCAATGCCGACCGCCCGGATCATGTCTATCGTCTCCAGCGCTCCCTGTACGGCCTGAAGCAGGCCCCCCGCGCCTGGTTCTCGCGGTTCACGGTGCACCTCGGTGAGGAACCTAGAGCGGAGGAACCCGGTGTACCTCTCGAGCAACCCGGTGCAGCACCAGCGAACCCGGTGAACCGCGAGCAACCCAGTGCAGCACGAGCGAACAAAGCATGTGGAAATCGACCTACATTTCGTCCGCGAACGGGTCAGCATCGGCGATGTCAAGGTTCTGCATGTTCCCACTTCATCTCAGTTCGCGGACATCTTCACTAAAGGACTGCCAACAGCCATCTTCAACAAGTTCCGGGACAGCCTCAACGTCCTCAACGACCCCGTTTCGACTGCGGGGGGGGGGGGTGTTGGAACACAACTTCATCCACGTCCTCCACGCCACCCGCACGCCCGAGTCCTGCGCCCACGACTAGCTCATCCCGCACGTAGTTCACGTCTCCTTAGGACTAGCTAGATCAGTTGTAACCTTATCCTACCGTTGCACTCCATGTATATATATGTGTAACTTGTGAAGTCATAATCAATACAGAGAGTTTAATCCTCCAACTGAAATCACAGGTCATGGTCGTCTTTGTAAACCCACGTCCATATCACGGCCAGCTTTCCGAGTTGTGGCCATCATCATTCATCATTTTTTTCGGTTTACTTTCCTTACCACCACCTATTAACACCTGACTTGGAATCAATAGTCCAATTGACCTTTGCAAAGCACTGGAGATTTATTCATGTATCTTCATCATGAGACTGAAGTTGATGTATATCCTTACACGCTGGGACATATGTTCGCCGGACAGCATTCCATGGGCAGGTGATGACTCGGCCCCTAGCATATTTATACTGACCGGACCTGGCGGCGTACTGCACCGATGTTGGTGCAAGGTCTGTTGTTATGACAGCCTTGATTTTTATTGATCCAAGCAACGGTTCATACTGTTACTCCAAGTTGCCAAGAAGTTACTACTAATCACATCCAATATGAGTGTATATGCACTACCTTCCACTTGACTGATGCTCCATGGTTTGAATTGTTTATTAGCAGTAGATTTTGGTTTGCCTCGTACTGGCATACTGCATCGGGCTGTAGCCTTTCCATTGCTCCCCACGAGGTAAGTCCGCGGTGGAGGTGCGGCACTACGGCTGGCAACTTGCGGCAAGGTGAGTCACAGAGGCGACGGCGGGTCGCTACAGTTCTTGGTGGAATAAACTGAAATCGGCGGCTTAGAGAGGGAATCCAGCGGGAGTGACAACTCGAGGCGAAGCGGGATTCATCCGAGGCAGCTTGTAGAGACGAGCCACAGCGGGCGGTTCAAAGGTGAAGCGGCTTAAGGGCAGAGTGAATCATTTTTCCAACCGGGCTCTCACCCCTTTCCATTAATTTCTCAATCAACGGAAATAATATTAGTCTGAATCCAAGTTTTGTCAACTAGCCACTATTCAATAAAAGGAAACTAGACCGAACTGAGAAATGCAAAAGGAGACTGAAAGGGGAAGAGCGAGCTGGTGCACCACCAGGAAACCCACTGCATGATGATCCTAGAGCGGACCACCCGCTGTGAGGCAAAAACCTGATGGCACTCACAAGCAACTGCCCAACTACTAAGAGATTCTATGATAAGACTACTGGATAACAGGATTTGCCGTGGCAAAATACTACCAAAAGACACCATAACCAGCGGGCATCAGACCCCAGTGGTAGGCCAACTCAGAGAAACACCAACGGAGTTTAACTAGCCAATCTGGATCCCATCATTGTCGCCGAGGAGGAGTCTGCCACGGGGAAAGGATCTATCCGCCAAAGCAGCAGCCGCATGAGCCAATCTCTTCACACCAGCCTGGAACTTCACCTTGTCATCTTCTTTAAGTAGACCTACCCAATATAGCATAAAAGAACATGCAGTGAAAACAGCCTCCAGTGGAGTGCGAGCAATATGTTTATCAAAAGTGACTTTATTTCGAAGGTTCCATATCCCCCAACAAACAGCAGCAATAATCATCATATAAAAGTGTTCCCCTCCTGGAAAAAACCTATACAGCCACGCCCAACTTTGCCAAAGCGAACGGGGGCAGCAAGATGCTCCACCCGTCATTCCCAGCACGCCCCAAACCGTGCGGTCAAGTGGGCAATTAAAGAATAGATGGTTCGTTGCTTCAATATTTGTACAAAAGGAACAAGTAGGATCCCCAGGCCACTTCCTAGCCCGCATATTGTCTCTTGTAAGCACAGCATCTTGAAAAAGTTGCCGCAAAAAAATCTTAATTTTTAGGGGGATAGGGGCCTTCCACACCCATTTATAATTGGGGCCAGATAGGTTCCTTTCTAGGCACTCATAAACTGACTTAGTAGTAAATTTTCCATTACTATTATGTTTCCAAGAGATAGTGTCTGACGAGCTGTTCAAGGGCAGTTGCCTGGCTTTCTCAACCATCCAAGCCCATTGGTCATTCAGCTCTCCAAACAATCTGCTATAAAGCCCAGATTACAATCGTTTGCAACTCAAGAGGCAACAATGCTCTTTTGATCATGGCAAATATTAAAAAGATCTGGGAAGCGCTCACATAGAGCTGTATCATCCATCCAAGGATCGTGCCAGACTCTTGCCAAGTTACCACTGTTGATATTAACTTTTCTTCCAGCCATGTAAGTGTCTTTAACTTTCATGATAGCTTTCTAGCACGGAGAATCCGAGAAACGGGTCCGTATATCAGCTACTGTTTTGTTTCTAAAATATCTGGCCCTCACAATACGCTGCCACAGGCCATCACCTTTTTCAAGTTTCCACCACCATTTAACAAGCAGACTAATGTTCTGCTTATGAAGATCATTGATCCCCAAACCCCCAATTTTTTTAGAGCGACATACTCTATCCCACTTCACCATATGGTATCCATGTTTCTTATTCTTTTTTCTCCAGAAAAATCGTCTGCGATGTTTATTCATTTTTTCAATAAAGGTTTTATTGAAAAGAAACATCGACATAAGATAAGATGGAATCCCATCCAGGCTGGATCCCAACAAAGTAAGTCTGGCTCCTGATAATGCTGCATACGCAATCCAGGCATCCAATTTTTTAATCATTTTCCCTTCCAGAAAATACAAATCTATGTTCTTAAGAGTAGAATATGTAACAGGAACACCCAAATATCTCATGGGCAGGGTGCCCACTTGATAATTAAACATGTCCGCATAAACTGAGTCAGTCTCGTTATCCCCTCCAATAGTAAAAATCTCACTTTTGTCAAAATTGATTTTCAATCCTGACATGAGCTCAAATAGATACAACAAAAGTTTGACATTGATAGATTTATCAATATCATGTTCAAAACAAACCACCATATCATCCGCATATTGGAGGATACCAACACCTCCCTCAATAAGGTCAGCCGCTAAACCCTTAATGAGGCCGTTTTTTTTGTGCTGAGAGCACCATTTTGGTCAGGCATTCAGCCGCCATGTTGAATAGAAAGGGGGAATGAGGGTCACCCTGCCGTACCCCCTTAGCACTTTGTATATATGGGCCGATCTCATCGTTAATCTTGACACTCACCGTGCCGTTCTTAAGGATTTGAGAAACCCACCCGCACAACTTAGAATTAAACCCACGCTTCTTATGACAGTCAAGCAAAAAATCCCAATTTACTTTGTCGTAGGCCTTTTCAAAGTCAAGTTTAAGGACCACACCCACTTGCTTTTTGATATGAGTATAATGCAATACTTCTTGTAAGGAGAGAATACCATCAACAATGTGTCTCCCTTTAATAAACGCATTTTGCTGGACACTAAACAGCTTATAGGCATATTTGCTTACTCTAATATCCATATCTTTAGTGATAAGTTTATAGGGGCAACGAAGTAAGCAAATTGGCCTATATTGCTAGATTCTTGTAGCATCTGCCGATTTGGGTAAAAGAGTTATAATGCCATAGTTTAGGCGTTGTACATCCAACTTGCCTTCATAGAACCATTCGAAAAGACAGAAAAGGTCGTGGGCAACCACCTCCCAGCAATGTTGATAGAACTCAACAGGGATATCATCTGGACCAGGGGCACGATTGGACCTCATATCAAAAAGGGCTTTTTTAATCTCCTCAAGAGAAAAAGGTCGAGTTAAGTCTTCATTATCAGCATACGTCATCTTCTCTTCCTGAGACCATAAGTCTGCATCAATTTGGCAAAGGTTACCCAGAGCCGGCCCAAAAAGTGTTTTGTAATACTCTGTGGCATGGGACAACAGGTTTTTGGTCCCTTCTATAGTCACAGATCCGTACTCAAGGGATTTCATGGAATTTTTCCTGCGACGTCCATTAGCTACTTTATGAAAGAAGTCAGTGTTATTATCTCCTTTCAACAACCATCTCTCATTAGAAAGTTGATGCCAATGAAGCTCTTCTTCTACATACATCTCATTGAGCTCTACTAGGATATCGAGCTTCCTAGTGTAAGCCTCCCAAGCGGAGTGAATCATGTCCGGGTCGTGGCCGGTTGTGGTTGTAGTTGACCTGGCAGCCCAAGGTAGCACCAGGCAAGGGCGATTATGCATCGGCAAGGCGAGGCCATAGCTACGGCGGGTCAACCGACGTGAAACCGGCTCGAGTTGCGCCTGCAGCAGTGGCGAGTTGATGCCTTGACAAAAGCGGAGTCTGAAAACGGAGTCCGGCGGGTCAGCGCCGCTGTGGTATGGCTGGCCGGCTCACGGCTATTGCGGCAAAGTTGTGCTTGAAGTGGAGGCATGCCGCCGGCGCTGCTGAGGACAAGCGTCCGTTGTAGCGGTTTGATGCAGGGGAGCGCGCCAGCGGAGGCTTTCATACGACAACAGCGGATGGGCCCTCGGACCGTGGCGGCTCGGTGCCACAGGGCGAGCTTAACGGCTGACGGGGTGACTCAATGGTGCGGTAACCCGGTGGCGGGTTAGTAATGGAGCACGAGTCCGTAGAGACATCATAAGTGAGGCCGGTTCAGAGGTTGTAACGAGGGCACTCCGGCAGGTCGACGACATGCGTCCGCGACAGCGGCGGGTTGGAGAAGCGCAACCATAGCTAGCTCAGCGCGGCCACATGGAAGAGGACCCACAAGGCAAGGCGGGCCAAAGCGGCGTGCCAGCACGTCGGCAAGGGCGACTCCAGGCGCGACGGCAAGTGGTAAGCGGTTGTCGCTGCAGGCGCGACGGGGCAGGCGGCCCGTTCCGGAGGCGCGGTCGGGCCGGTTCAGCGCGAGCGCATAGAATAGTAGGAGTTCCATGCAAAAAGTTGTAGGAGGTGAGGGCGGTTTAGCGTGGTCGCGGCCGAGGCAGCGGTTTGAAGCCATGGCGGCAGAACGGCGCATCGGCCATGGCAGAACCGCAGCAGTGGAGGAGTGGCCGGTCGACCGAGGCGGCGGTTTAAAAATTTCCGGTTCAAGGGCGGCGCTCGCCGGCAGCGGCTCAAGGCGGAGCAAGTCACAGCTGCGTGGCTCAGGCGCAGCCGGCGGAGCCTCCAGGGCAGGGTGCTGGAATGAGGTGCGGTAATCCGGCGGGCCAGTGAATCCACGTTCGCTCGAAAACGATATGTTCCGAGCCGTGGCCGAGTCCCCCCTCCAATCGCGAAGGCTCGTTTCCAATTGGTTGGTGTATTAAAAAATTTCCAATGCCTTCACGTGAGTACTAAACCGGCCACTAGTACTGACTCTGATTTGATGTTTGGACGTAGCACATAGTCACAGCAACGAGGTAGCAGCCTCGGGATTTAATTTGCATCACGCACACCGGCTCTCGCAGTAAGAAACGACAATTGAATAGCAGCGTACTTTGAGTCGGTCTCGGTCTTGCCGGATTGTACTAGCTTGTTTGATGGAATTCAACACCACTCAGATAGGTAGATCGACCGGCCGCGTGTATTGACGCTCACAGAACCCTAGTTTCTTTTGATCTCCAAATTTTTCGATTGTGAAGGCCGATTCAAACTTTTTTTAATCTTGATCAACGAACTTGGACTTGATGTAGATCTTGACCGGCTCTTCTTCACCAAAAAAATTATAAACTTCTCGTTCCCTGAGAAAAAAATCCCTTCAAGAACTCAACACCACCGTGTGTGAGCCCCACGATGGGGCCAACTGTCGTGGAATTGTCACGGCAGATGTCCTAGGGTAAGGACTTAGTCGTGAGGCCATCGCATCTATGTGGTAGCTTGAGAGGAGTTGAGCGAAATCGAGAGACGCAACACAAGACAGGGATTTAGACAGCTTCAGGCCCCGGGAAACATCATCCGGTAACAAACCTACATGTTGTTTGAGGCTAGGTCTCATTATCATCACGAGGGAGTCGTTGTAAACCGGCTCTCCTCTTTGTGTCTAGCCCTAAGATTGTTTCTTCTTGCCCCCCTTTGAGGAGCCCTGCCCATCCTTATATATGTTGAAGGGGCGGGTTACATGTGGAGTCCAACTCGGACTTTAACTTAAACTATTTTGACTTCCCTTCCTGGGCTTCTTAACGTCTGCCGGTTTAATATTGTCTGCCGGTATAACATTGTCTGCCGGTTTAACATTGTCTGCCGGTTTAACATTGTCTGCCGGTTTACCGTCTGTCTTAGCCATCTGTCTTGACTCTCTGTCTTAACTCTCCGCCGGTTTACCATCCGCCGGTTTACCAAGTCCCAGCCGGTTTACAACTCCAGCCCGATCATACCGCGGGGTATATCCCCGACAGTACGGGTCCACGCCCAGGAGGTCTTCCCACAGCTTGGCCATCCCCGAGACGACACGCTCAAAGGCTGCAGAGGGGGCAGAAGAATTCGGGGCCAGAGGAGCAGCAGGAGTAGGAGGCGACGTCGTTACCAGAGCCTGGAAGATCGATGGCTCCGGAGCCCTTGGGACCTCGTCAGCAGAGATAGGTGCCGGTACTTCCAGAGCCAGTGGGGCCACGGGAGCTGGTTCATCCTGCCGATGCTCCTCTTGGTCTTGCGGGGGCGACCGGGTTGGGGAGATGCGGGTGTCGTCGCCTCTCTTCTCCATAGAGGGAGGCACAGCCGCAGCATCCCCCTTCCTCTTCTTCGCTGAAGACTCCAGCCTGATCAACCAGGCAGGTGTCAGAAAACAATAAGTATAAGCAGAAACAAGACGAAGCTCAAAGCACTTACTGATCCACCGCGACATAGTCCACCCTCCGCTTGGTGAGCCTAAAACCTGAAAGCGTCGAGGCCTAATGAGTGGGCACACGGGCTCTGGGAGCACAAGACTGCGCAGCAGAAGGACCACATCTCGAGAGACCAGCGACAATCTACCCCTTGTTGGGATGAGGGGTAGCTCCCTCACCTCCTGGCGGGCGACGACCTCGGCGTCGTCTGGCAGGGCGCGGAGGATGTCGGCCTTGCTCAAGGGGGAGTTCTCCCCTGTTCTCTCGAGGATCTCCTCTAAGCCCTCCTCCTCCTCTTCCTCCTCGCAGGACTCGTCAGAAGACACTTCCACCAGCTTCGGTGTCGCGAAGGCCCCAGCGAGCGCCGGTGGCACCAGCCCGCGCGCGTCAAAGGTCGGCCTGGAAGCAACAAGTTGCTCCCAGTCCTTGCGATGGAAAAAATGAAGAAAAGGGCTCGACGGGTACTCTTGGTTTTCCCCAACCAAGAGACATAGAATTGCAGTCAGCTCATCATTAGGCAGGGCCACCGCGCTCAGACGAACCTTGTCTTCTTCACCTCCAAGCTTCCACAAGGGGCGCGTGCGCGCCTGGAGTGGAGCAACACGCAGCGTCAAGAATTCCCTCAGGAGCATGATCCTAGACACCTTGGCCGCCTTCGCGTTGCCCGGCCTCAAATCAGTCTTCATCTGCTCCATCAACGACGATGCCCGCTCGTGAGTTAGCTCAACACGAGGCCACCCCTTGTCAGACCGGGGCGCCTCCGTCGGCAATTCCAAGCATGGATGGGCGCACTTGGCACCCATCATGACCCATTTGGCCCTAATGTTGTCAACCCTCTTCCCGGTGTTCGAGATCGAGTTGGCTTGGCCGGCCGCGATGAAGTTGGCGCACCCGGAGATATGGCCACCGGTGACCTGGAGGAAGAAGAAGTGGCGCAGCAGTGCCACGGATGTTATCACGCCCAGGTACGCCTCGCAATAGTAGGTGAAGATAGACAAGATAAGAACGGAGTTGGGATGGAGATGTAGCGCCTGCAACCTGAAGTGGTCGAGGACCTCGGAAAAGAAACCAGAAAAGGGGGGAACCAACCCGTCGGCAATGCTTCTCGTGAAGAAAGGGAAGAAGGTGCTTTCCTCAGGCTCTGGCTCGTCGGAGGCAAGCCGGAGCTCCGTCTTCCCACTCTCATTGCTCGCCCCCGCAGTCAGCAAGCGCGTGGCGGCAAGGTTCTTCTCCGTGACATTGGGTGCATCGAGGGCTGGCTCGAACCAAGCCGGCGCCGAGGAGGACTTGACCTTGCGCGACGCCATTGGTCGCCGACGCAGAGCGAAGTTGAAGCGGATCCGGAAGTTCTAGCAGCAAGAAGCGAGAAAGGTGATCTGAAGCGAGGCGAGGAAGAAGCAATGAAGGCAAGCGCTGTCCGTGCCAGCCTTTTTGTCAAGTCGGGCAGTTGCCGAGGTAGCGTGGGGAAGGGGAGACACCCACGTCCAATCAACCGCCAAGCGTCAACCGAGGCTGCAGGCTTTGGCGGCCCGTGGCGCTCCGCGCTTGACCCTTTGTCTTCGCCTCGAAGCCAAGCCCGAGAGCGCCTTGGGCCCGGGGACTACTGTCGGCGTCCTGGGATCGGGGGTCCCCAGACTTGCCGTCATGCGGCCCACGACGTGGCTGGGCTAGCAGGTCTATACGACCCGTCTTCATTGACAAGGCATTCAAGACCCTCGCAAGGGGACAAGCCTCGCGAGGTGGACAACCCAAGACCTCCTCAGGAGCGACTTCGCCAGGCAGGCTCACGAGGGGCGAAGAGATCAAGGCAGGGCAAACCTCGCGAGGTCCTTGTGACGTGAGCCATGACGATGGAGACCAGACGGGTGCCAGCGTGCAGTGTCCTTGTTTCCTCTTTGGTGTCAAGGGGGCAAGCGCAGGCGCGGAGTACCGATGAATTAGGCAAAGGTTTCCATATTGGTGCAACGAGACCAGGACCAGAAGGACAGCAGGACGGAGGTCACCATGGAGCCCAAGACGGCGTCACCACCAGAGCCTTTGGCAGGCGAAGGCCACCTTTTGTCAGGATAACTTGTACTAGCTGTCCCCTTTTGAATTGGCCGTTGTTGGCTCCCTTCCCACTCAATATTTGGGGAGAGGACCAGGGCCTATATAAGTAGAACTATCCCCCACCATGAAGGGCGGGGGGGGAGGGGGTAGAAGAGAGAGCACAAGGGGACGAGATACAAGTGAGGATCGCCCTGATCACAAGTCCAGCAAGCACAAGAACAACTCAACCTCAGGAGGCAGTTCTTCCCCTTGTAACTGTTCTTCATCAGCCCAAGAGGCAATCCACCACCACCACACTGGAGTAGGGTATTACACCACAACGGTGGCCTGAACCAGTATAAATCTTGTGTCTTCCTGTGTTGTGAGTTCGTTGAGTTCATCTGCGAGATCTTAGAGAGCTAGGGCGTGGATCGATAGGGAGAAAACCTTCGTGCGCATCCCAGTGTTCAAACCTCAAGGGTTTATCGGAACCCGTGATTCGACAATAGTGTTTGGCGTGAAGTCCAGAAGGTGGAAGCCATAGGTGTCCATGATGTCGTTGAAGAAATCTGAGAAAGGGGGGAAGAGCCCACAGGAGAAATAGTCGACAAAAAAAGGATACTAGTTTGGACCGGCCATGGCAAAGGAGGCGGGGACGATGCTTGTGGGGGATGCCCCGACGTCTCCCTCCCCCATAAGGGCCGGAACTTCTCCTTGAGGGTGAGCGTATCGACCGTCAAGGTGAAGAGGGCGCACTGTGTACGCATCTCCACCAACTCGCTCTCCGGCGCCTCCTTCCCCCTGGCGTCCTTGGCCGCTCCCTTGCCCTTGCTTGTCTTGGGCGCCATGGCGGCTGAGAGGGGGTGAGGGATCAAGAGAAATGGGGGCGCGGCGGCGCTGAGCTGAGGTGAAAGCTTCGGTTCGCGCTTGGAGAAGAAGGAGGGAATGGCGGTTTCAAGATTGGAAAGGGTGCAGAGGGTAAATGAGCAGCGCCCCTGCGGTTTCCTCTTTTTTCTGGGGAAGACGCGGGCTGCCTCTTTACTGTTCACCACGAGGTGAAGCAAGTGTGCGGCGACCGTTCCACACATGACCCCCATGTCACGCACTCAACGCGGGGCGCGGGGAAGCGCAACATGCGAAGGAGCTACCACGGTTAAAATTCTGCCACGCGTGCCCGCGCACCGTTCTGGGCCTGGCCCAATAACGCTTCGCACTTAGGTGTGGCCCAGGCCCAGGGGCTCCTGTTGGTGTACAAAAGTAGGGGCCTTTCTGTACCCCTTTACTTGTGCATGGGCAGTCGTAGCCACACCTGCGGCCATGCATGGTGGTGTAGAGGAAGGAAAGATACAAGACTACCAAGGCAGTACTCAAGCCAGAGGCGCGGAGAGCAAAAGGACAAGGTAGACTACCCCCAGCATGGCCCTTGCTGGGGTGTCCTACATAGCCCTGACAAGAGCCTTGCCGGGGTGACTTGCCCACAACTAGCAAGGCCGCCGCCCTTGAGCCTGAGAGTTTTGACAACATCGATAACATCAAGACCAAGACTCGGGGGCGCCTGCGTGGTGGCATGCAGATCTTTGTGAGGACCAAAGGCCTGCAAGCCTAGATAAGAACCAGAAGACAAAGACCCCCGGCAAGATCCTTGCCAGGGATAGATGAAGACCCCTGGCAAGATCCTTGCCAGGGACGGCCACAAGGCCCCGGCAAGACCCTTGCCGGGGGCATTTGCGGGGCGACGGCTAGGCCTGCACCCACCAACGTTTCGCTGCCCCACGGTCGTACCAACGTGGCAATTAGCCCGCCAACTATGCAAGCGCCTGCGTGGCAGCATGCAGCTTCTAGGCTAACTAGTCAAGCACCTGCGTGGTGGCATGCAGATCTTCGTGAAGACGTTGTCACCACACCAGCACAGCAGCCAGCCAACCAACATGGCGTTGCATGCCTCGTCAGCTTGGACATGATTCGAAGCAAGGCAAGGCGGGCACGGACGGGATAAGGTTCGCTGCCGTCCCCGATAAAGCAAGAGGGCACGTCAGCAGCGCATTAAATGTGTTTGTCCTACGGTGCCAGGCGATAAACTTGTACACACTGTAGATACTTTCCACCTCCTGTGTGCCACTGTGGCGACCCCTTTGACATATAAAAGGAGGCCCGAGGCATACTATGGAAGGATTTGGACTTTTTGGACTAGGCATGCACCGCAGCTAGTTCAAGAACTCAAGAACACTAAATATACACAAAAGCGGGACTAGGGTTTTATGCATCGTTTACGGCCCGAACCTGGGTAAAAATCCCCTCGCTCTGATCTTTTAGACTTGCTCTTTGCACAGCTGCGCGCCTCGCCAACCGTAGAAAGGGATTCCCCAGGATCCCATAGTTGTCGTTTCCCCCGACACCCGGCGGCACTCCGGCGCCACCGGGAGAGAGGGGGAGAGTGCCCCCTCCTTCTTCTTCCTTGGCCTCCCGCCTAGGGGCCGGCATTGTGATGTCCTCCCCAAAGGGCGACCGTCTCAAATACGCGCTCTAGATCCACTTCACCGCCTCCAACAATGTTGCCGAGTACGAAGCGCTTGTGCATGGCCTCCGGCTCACCAAGGAACTCGGCATCCAGCGCATCATATGCTATGGCGACTCGGATCTAGTGGTGCAGCAATGCTCCGGTGAATGGGACGCTCGCGACCCCAACATGGCGAGCTACCGCTTCCTCGTCCAGAAGTTGTTCGGGTCCTTGCGGGCTGCGAGTTCCTCCATGTCCCACCCGTAGGAAACGAGGCGGCTGACACGCTCACCAAGATCGCCTCGTCCCGGCAATCCATCCCGTCCGCATCTCCCTCCAGCACCTGCGCAAGTCGTCCGTCTGGCCGTCTTCGGACTCCAAGTCCATCTACGTCCCAGATGCCCCGGTCGCGCCTCAACTCGGGGACTGCTACCGTCGACCCGGCCACCGCCGTAACCGACCCGGGGGCCGCTGAACTCGGCTCGGGGGTTGACATCCCAGAACCCGCCATAGTAGCCGTCCTCGCTGTGTTGACGGTGCCATCATGGGCCCTGCCCATCTCAGAGTTTCTGGAGAACGGAGTTCTTCCAATGGACGAGACCGAAGCCTAGCAGGTGCAGCACCGGGCGTCCGCCTACAGCGTCACCAACAATGAGCTCGTCAAACGCACCTCCATCGGCATGTTCCAGCGCTACGTCGAGCAAGACAAGGGCATTGAGATCCTCCTCGACATACACCAGGGCGTTTGCGGGCACCACGCTGCCTCGCCTGGTGGACAAGGCCTTCTGCCATGGTTTCTACTGGCCCACGGCCCTCGGAGACACCGAGTCGCTCGTCCTCAAGTGCGAGGGATGCGAGCGCTTCAGCAAGCGCAGCAACCAGCCGGCGTCGGGACTCCGGGCCGTCCCGATCGCCTGGACCTTCGCAGTCTGTGGACTCGACATGGTGGGACCTTTCAAGACTATTCGAGGTGGCATGACGCATTTGCTGGTGGCGGTGGACAGGTTCACCAAGTGGATCGAAGCAAGGCCAATCAAGAAGCTGGACGGGCGAACGGCCGTCCGATTCATCAAGGACATCGCGGTGCGCTATGGCATGCCGAACATCATCATCACGGACAACGGCACCAACTTCGCCAAGGGCGCACTCGCGCAGTACTGCTCCATCTTCGGCATCCGCCTCGATCTGGCTTCCGTTACACACCCGCAGTCCAACGGCCAGGTCGAGCGGGCCAATGGCCTCATCCTATCCGACATAAAGCCACGGCTCGTCAAGCCACTCGTTCGTTCACCCGGCAGCTGGCTTGACGAGCTACCGACCATCCTCTAGAGTCTTCGAACAACGCCAAACCGGTCGACCGGGTTCACCCTGTTCTTCCTCGTCCACAGAGTGGAAGCTGTCATCCCGACCGACATCAAGTTCGACTCGCCGCACATCGCGATGTACACCGAAGCCGAAGCCAAAGAAGCTCGTGAAGACGGTGTCGACCTGCTCGAAGAAGCACGTCTCCTAGTGCTCAGTCGCTCAGCCATTTATCAGCATGGCCTGAGTGTGACGCCCCAGATTCAATCGTACACTAATCATACACGCAAACGTGTACGATCAAGATCAGGGACTCATGGGAAGATATCACAACACAACTCTACAAATAAAATAAGTCATACAAGCATCATATTACAAGCCAGGGGCCTCGAGGGCTCGAATACAAGAGCTCGATCATAGACAAGTCAGTGGAAGCAACAATATCTGAGTACCTACAAAAGTTAAACAAGTTTGCCTTAAGAAGGCTAGCACAAACTGGGATACAAATCGAAAGAGGCGCATGCCTCCTGCCTGGGATCCTACTAAACTACTCCTGGTCGTCGTCAGCGGCCTGCATGTAGTAGTAGGCACCTCCAGTGTAGTAGGAGTCGTCGTCAATGGTGGCGTCTTGCTCCTGGGCTCCATCGCCTGGTCGCAGCAAACGATTAGAGAAAAGGAGGAAAAGAGGGAGCAAAGCAACCGTGAGTACTCATCCAAAATACTCGCAAGCAAGGAGCTACACTACATATGTATGCATTGGTATCAAATGGAATAATGCTATCATACGTGGATTGAACTACAGAATGCCGGAATAAGAGGGGGTAGCTAGTCCTATCGAAGTCTACGCTTCTGGCCACCTCCATCTTGCAGCATGTAGAAGAGAGTAGATGGTAAGTTCACCAAGTAGCATAGCATATCATAATCCTACCCGGCGATCTTCCCCTCGTCGCCCTGTTAAAGAGCGATCACCGGGTTGTATCTGGCACTTGGAAAGGTGTGTTTTATTAAGTATCCGGTTCTAGTTCTCATAAGGTCAAGGTACAACTCCAAGTCGTCCTGTTACCGAATAGATTAACTTCCCTGCAGGGGTGCACCACATTTCCCAACACGCTCGACCCCCTTTGTCCGGACACACTTTCCTGGTTCATGCCCGGCCTTAGAAGATCAACACGTCGCAGCCCTACCTAGGCACAACAGAGAGGTCAGCATGCCGGTCTAAATCCTATGGCGCAGGGGTCTGGGCCCATCGCCCATTACACACCTACATGTTGCGAACGCGGCCGGAGAGCAGACCTAGCAACCTCCATTACAAAGGAAGTTGCATTACGCGGTCCAGCCCGGCGCGCGCCGCTCAGTCGCTGACGTCGCGAAGGCTTCGGCTGATACCACGACGTCGAGTGCCCATAACTGTTCCCGCGTAGTTGATTAGTGCGTATATGCCAGTGGCCAGACTCAAATCAAATACCAAGATCTCGTTAAGCGTGTTATCTTGAAGTAACCGTGGACGCTAACTAGGGCCAGGCCCACCTCTCTCCTAGGTGGTCTCAACCTGCCCTGTCGATCCACCACAAAGATCCACCCAGAGGGCCGTCGGGACAAAGGTCCTTTCAGCCCCCAATCCGTGAATCACTCGCGAGTACTCCTCGAGCCGACCCGTCTTTTGTCACCACAAATATCATATATTATGTATAAGTATATACCCGTGATCACCTCCCGAGTGATCACGGCCCGATAGTATATCATGGCAGACTGACAAGAATGTAGGGCCACTGATGATAAACTAGCGTCCTATACTAAGCATTTAGGATTGCAGGTAAGGTATCAACAGCTGTAGCAACAATGACAGGCTATGCATCAGAATAGGATTAACGAAAGCAATAACATGCTACACTACTCTAATGCAAGCAGTATAGAGAAGAGTAGGCGATATCTGGTGATCAAGGGGGGGCTTGCCTGGTTGCTCTGGCAAGGAGGGGTCGTCAACACCATAGTCGATCGGGGGTACCGGCAGCGGTCTCGGGGTCTACCGGAAAGAAGTAATGGAGGGGAGACATAATAAATAACAGAGCAAACAAACCAACATAAAGCATAACATGGCAATGCGCGGTGTTAGGGGTAACCTAACGCAATATAAGGTGATACTGCTGAAAAGGGGAAACATCCGGGAAAATATCCGTGATGTTTCGCTTTTTCGGACAGATGAATCGGAGGGAAAAAGTTGCGTGTTCGCTATGCTAGGGATGCGTGGCGGACGAACGGGCTGCGTATCCGGATTCGTCTCGTCGTTCTGAGCAACTTTCATGTACAAAGTATTCTCATCCGAGTTATGGATTAATTTATATTATTTTTTAATTTATTTATATTTAGAAATTACACAGTAAAATAATTTTGTCTCCTAGTGCTATTCTAGCATAGTGTATGACAATGGGGCCAGGGAATGGGTTGATCCAGTCAAAGATTGACTAGTCAACATATGAACGGTGTACGAGGCCACATGTCGTTGACTTAGACAATTATTTTAAATTTTGTTTTTCTCTAAACCATTAGTGGGTCCACATGTCAACTACTATTGGATAAATTAGCTAGTACTGCTAATTATAAACTAACTAAAAGGCTGGCCAGGGTGTGGCATAGCCGGCCACACACGGCTATGGTGCCTACGCACTACGCACTCACATACACACACTATGCTAGGGAGTAAATATATTCCTTTTAACACAAGATAGCATTTTATGATTTTTGTAGGATTTAATCCATGCATTAAATTGACTTGGTCCAGTGGGATAAAATGGAGTTTGTCAAGTATACTACGTAAACAAATTAATTTCATCTAAGTTAGACTTTGTTTGACCACAGTTTTGTTGCCATCCAGATGGCTAATAGAGTAGAAATAACAGAAGCTACCAGCGCTACAGTAACATTCAGTTAGTATAGCAGCGGCAGCAGAGAAGCGAATTGCAGCGGCAGGAGCGGCCGCAAGCGCGGGCGGGCAGCAAGCGGGCACGGCGCGGCGTGAGCAGAAGCGAGGCGAAGCAGCAGCGCAAGCGAGGCCACGCACAGCCGGCAACGGGCACGTGCGGCTGAGCGTGCGTGCGTAGACGGGCAAGGGAGGGCACGGCGGCGCGTGTGCTAGGAGAGCGGCTGCGGGCGGACATACGCGGGCTTGGCCGCGAGCAGCAGGCGGCTGCGAGGGAGCGCAGATGCGCGTAGCCGACAGACGGCGGCTGCAGCAGGGCGAAGTGAGGGAGGTGGTGCACAGTCAGGGTGCAGGGGGCGAGGGAAGCGGCGGGCCGAGCGGCGGCTGGCTTCGGCCAAGGCAGCCACGGGCAGGGACGAGGGTAGCCGGGTGCTCCCTCGGGCGATAGTAGGCGCGGCTAGCGTGGGGCGTCTGTGGCCAGGCGGGCTTGAGCAGCGGCTGTGGGCAAGCGCGAGGCCGGGCGCCGGCGGTTCGGGCGGCAGTGGACTGCTGCAGCGGCAACAGGGGAACGCGCAGCGCAGGGGCTTTGGGCGACCGAAGGATCTGCGGGCGCACACGAGCTTGAGGGCACATTCATTTTCTTTGCGCTCGAGCTCGGCTCATGGTAACGACACGACCGGTGGTGACGAACTCACGGTTGTGGCAGCGGGGCTAGTTAGAGCACGAATCGGATGAGCAGGGCAGAGGGGAAACGAAGGTGGGCTCACAGCGACTGCAGAGGAGCGAACGGCGAGGTCGTAGGTCATCTGGATGCAGCGAATCGGCTGGTGGCGCTCGTCGGTGCCGGGGACGAGGAAGAGCTCGATCCCATCGTTGTCAGGCTCTCCGGCGTCGAGTCGGCGTTGCAGGAGATGTCGACGAACGCAGCGGACCTCATGGACATGGAGGCGCAGTTCAGAGTGGTCGGTGGCCGCGATATCGAGGGTGGCGCAACAACGGCAGCGTCGGGCGCGTGCGGTTTTTTTAGGAGAGGGCAAGGTGGAGAGGAAAAGGGGGACTTAGGGTTCGTCTCAGGGGGTGCCTGAGGAGACTATGTAGCCCTCCAAATCGTCGAAAGTGCTGCGGATGCACGACGCGTGCCGCATCGGCGCGTGAACGCGCATGCTGCCTCCACGGCGACAGAGCGAACAGTAGGATGAAGACAGTGGCGTTGTGGGTTGGGCCGTGTACTATTCACAGTGGGCCAAAGTGCACATGAGACTTTAGTTCTTATCCCTTTTCTCTTTTTCCTATACTGTATTCTATTGTACACACTGTTTTCCATTTTTTGGGACTAAATGATTTTAGTAAAATATGAAACCTAGCACATAAACGTGATGCAGTGATATGATGATGCTCACCAAGTTTCAACTCAGTTGGGAATACATAAACATTTTTTTATTTTTGAAATGGTTATTTTTGTTGGTTTTGGACCACTTTGTATATTACTAGGGATTAATTGGTGAGTCATATGATGTTGGTTTCAACATGACAAATGATCTGAGGAATTTGTAGAATAAGGTGAACATTTTAGTTTTATTGTTTGAAAATATTTATCGTTTGACTTTAATTCGAATTTGAACTTGAATCAGTTTCGAACTAACGCGAGGTTAACAACAACAACCGTGGTGACGTGGCATCGTTAGCAGAGGTTCACTGTAGTTTAATTATCCGGGTGTCACAATTCTCCTCCAGTACAAGAAATCTCGTCTCGAGATTTAAGAGGGTGACTAAGGGGACATTCTGGTTACGAAATTCTAACGAATCTTCTCGGTCTTGGTTACTCTTCTCGAAGAGGTCGATCCATTAAGTTGATGCCTTCATTCCTCTTCTCTAGGTCATCATGAAGAAGTCATCTTCCTTTCTTCAAAAATTATGTCGTACTTACGAATAGGTAAGGGGCAGCTCTACAACGATAGAATGGTATAAGGGGAAAACATTTGGGGTTATCCCAGTAATGAACAGATGAGTACCTCTCGAGTTGAACGAATGAAACATATCGAGAGCCAAGTAAGAAGGTGCTATAAGAAGTTTCAAGCGGATAGACAATTGTTCGTTTCCTGGAATAGAGTCTGAAAGGGGTTGAAAGCAATGGGAATAAGTATTGTGTTTAGTACCAGAATTGATGACCACATGAAAGGTAGCTCATGAATTACATATGAACCCACGCGTGAGGAATAACTATGGAAACAGGGGGTGTATAGGAGAGTCAGGTTTCGATCCTGTGAAATTATGGGTTCTGGGCCCACCATGTGGGTTAAGGTAAGAGGGGCGGCGACATCGTGCATGGTCATGATAGCAAGGCATGTTAGGGAATAACCTATCAGTTATGTCGGCAACAACGTTGGTACCAAGGGTGAGGGACGAAGAGAACCATTTTCCTGCTCGTTAAATGAGGCGGGCCAATAGGCAAAGTTCTCGTCCATCGGCAGTTACCGAAATGGCATCAACAGTAGAAATAGGGTCTCACTGACAAAGTTGTTCACCAGGTGTTTACATAAGCAGTGAATTACTACTGCTTATATTATATAGATCACAAGAAAGGTCAAACAAACCAATGGAAAGGCAAATGTGATCATCAGGTTAAACAGAACAATGGAAAAGAAAATGTGTTTAAACACATATTTCAGGGGGGGTATCCTTCCCAAGGACAAGCAGAGCATGATATCCATGACATGATATAACATAGAAAACCCTTTAGGAAAGGGGAGAGAAATATCATGACATTACCCATACAACAGTGTTTGGGTAACTAATAAAGAAATTTTAGCATTGTGCTTCAAATGCTCTTATTGAAAATCGGAGTACCACAAACATGCTTCGAGATAGCATTGACATGGTCTTCAAGCAAGGTCGGACTTTGGATACTCAAAGGATTTATCAAGATCAACTTATAGAATAAGTCTTACAATTTCCTCATGGAAGCATGGATAACCTTGCTAAAAAGGAAACTATATCAATAGGTCCTCCGGCCAGGTGTGCTAGGCATGACATCATCTTATCGAGTTACATAACCATCATATCTAACCGAGATGTAGATCTGAGTGGTGTCAGGATACCTCAGATTCAGGATGCCTGAGAAGAAAAGATGCAACACAATTGACGAGATGACATCGTAAGATCCTCGGGAAATGAACTATGGAAGCAAGTTCCGAAACAAGAGTCCAACACTAAACCAAGGAGAGGATGAGGAGGTGGCTGACGGACTCAACGACATATCATCGAGATTTCCAAAAAGATGGATTTCCACAATTATGTGAACAAGGAGATAACAATTGTCATATCAAATGATATAATGATGTATGCTCGAGGAAAAACATACACAATTAAACAATGATAGAAAGGTGCACCCGAAAATCTGGACTAGGTAACACGATCAATGTTAGAATGATGATTCAATATCAACAGACTTAGAATGAAACTATCGACCACTAACTTCAAAGCAATAAGGGTACTAGAAGTTTTAAATTTACACATCATAGACCATTTGTTGGCATTCCGGTTAGAAACAACACGGACACCAAGAAAAGAATGGTGATGGTGATAAGTATTACTTGTATCAAGAATTCTTAAGGGGTGGTGGAATTTCTCGCAACATTCTTGACATAAAATATGATAGTGCTCCAAGGTAGGACATAACTTAAGCTGGATAGCCAGTTGTATCCATAACATGAACATGTTTGTGATGAGAGGAAGGTAATAATGTTGCCGATGGTAACTCTAATTACCAAGGGACGAGGATGGCACTTATCATCATGAATTAGATTGATATCCTGGAAGGAGTCAAAATGTTGACGATGATCATGACAAAAAAATTCGAGAGGTTCCACGAAGAGGCAACCGAATAGCGACTGCATCAAACAAAAGGACTGATGAAGCAAAAGATTGGAATCAAGCTTGCTGTTCGAGGCATAATGATATGGCGAGGAAGATCGACATAAGCTTAGCTCATCGTCGAAAGTGGTGCTCCGGGAATAAGGACCAAGTAGCACAGTTAAAATCATTATGATAAAGATATAGCCAAACAGGCTAGGAATGACATGATCGGGTACAAACTCGTAAGTAAAGAAGATTACTTGGAGTTGTTGAACCGTAATGCGGGCTTGGTTCAGTTATCGGTGTCCTTGACTGTTTAAAATCTCAGAGCCCATGAAAATTGGGATCAGTGAGGATGTAGTACTTGATGAAGAGCTCATAAGAGGTTATGCAGTTCCGTAATAATCTCGAGATACCAGGGGGTAATACTCGACAACAGATCAAAGTAGAGGTTGGGCTGGGGTATTGCTATGCAGAAGACAAGTGCTTAAACTTGCATAGGAAATGGTATTTAAAGGAGAACATGGTCAGAACCACAATTGCAAAAGGCCAGATCCCAGATATAAAATGAACTTATACTGAGGGAATAATTAATTTAACAGAAGCTCTAATGATAACATCTACATCGTGTCCATGGGCATGAACACAAGGTTCAAGGTCGACTCCCACTTCTACAATGCATAACCTTTCATTCACTTCTCGTTTACGAAGAAGTTGTATGGTAGAAAAATATCTGATAAAACACCAGAAGGGTATGACTTGTGTAAACCTTCGGTTCACACGGATTAGGGGAAGGCATAGGTTCAACCCATAGGGGCATCTTTGGAACATATATCACAAACTTCAGGAGTAAATAACACAAGCTCGAAAGTAGAGCATGGTTGACAAGGCAGAGGATACAATTTACCAAAGGCATTATATACCTGTGGAACGGCTCACAAGGTAATTGAATATTAAGGACGATGTCGGATGAAATCCAACAATGGATCTGATGATCCACAACAGAGCTGATGTGAGTATCGGTACTCTGCCAGAAGAAGAAAGAATGCAAGTGGATCAGATGATAGAAACAACTGACTAACTCAAAGCTCAATTGCACAGGAATTGTGATTCCAAGTCAAGGGATCAGAAGCAATGCTCTGAATAGGGATGGATAAGTTGAATAGTCTTAGAGGTAAAATCATCGGCAATTTGATTGGTCGAGAACCAACTCATGTTTAAAATGGTGTCTGCGCCAGAAGGATGAATTCTAGGATCTGGTTGAGGATTGCGAGCATTCACACTCATTGAATCAATGGGCTCAAAATGATAATGGCAAAGGATGCCAATAAGATTATGAGACTTACGGGATTAACCATAATGGAAGCAAGCAAGAATTTCAAGAGCAATAGGCTGCTCAGGATTTTCGAAAGACCGAATGGTATTTCGAAGACTTTTGTGAAATACGTGAATCAACTAGGGATGAGCGGATACTCAATAAGTGCGAGAATTATTCCGTAAGGGTATTCATGTTGCAAAGAACTACAAGGGCAGTGGGCACAAAGTACTTTCGAAACAATAGAGAGAATTTCGGGGTATCTTGTAATAACAAGATTAACTGGGAATAAAAGTAAAAATGACAGGTGTAGGTATTTATCCATATGGATATTTCGGTGGTAGGGGATGGCAAAAGCAATGGGCGCAAAGTCTTAGAAGAACAACATAGAGTATCCTCGGAATCTTCTAGTGCAGCAGTCGACCATTGGTAATAAGATGCTCTCCGGTTGAAAGTGATCACCAGATCCTAATGTTAGATTAAGTAAAAATCATTTCACCCGAATAGAAGAGAGAGCAGAATCCCAGAGTATAGACGGGGAATAAAAGATCCTAATATCATCCAAATGGCAACGTGGGCCCGTAAGACACACAACCATGTTAGTAAAAAGTTTTGCAATGTCTAGACTCAACTTCGGCCAAGGAGTGTAGAAGGGGGATTCCTACAGGCAGTCGTCTCTGATACCAACTTGTGACGCCCCCAATTCAATCGTACACTAATCATACACGCAAATGTGTACGATCAAGATCAGGGGCTCACGAGAAGATATCCCAACACAAATCTACAAATAAAATAAGTCATACAAGCATCATATTACAAGCCAGGGGCCTCGAGGGCTCGAATACAAGAGCTCGATCATAGACAAGTCAGCGGAAGCAACAATATCTGAGTACAGACAAAAGTTAAACAAGTTTGCCTTAAGAAGGTTAGCACAAACTTGGATACAGATCGAAAGAGGCGCATGCCTCCTGCCTGGGATCCTCCTAAACTACTCCTGGTTGTCGTCAGCAGCCTGCATGTAGTAGTAGGCACCTCCAGTGTAGTAGGAGTCGTTGTCAACGGTGGCGTCTTGCTCCTGGGCTCCATCGTCTGGTTGCAGCAATCGAGTAGAGAAAAGGGGGAAAAGAGGGAGCAAAGTAACCGTGAGTACTCATCCAAAGTACTCGCAACCAAGGAGCTACACTACATATGTATGCATTTGTATCAAATGGAATAAGGCTATCATATGTGGACTGAACTGCAGAATGCCGGAATGAGAGGGGGGTAGCTAGTCCTATCGAAGTCTACGCTTCTGGCCACCTCCTTCTTGCAGCATGTAGAAGAGAGTAGATGGTAAGTTCACCAAGTAGCATCGCATAGCATAATCCTACCCGACGATCCTCCCCTCGTCGCCCTGTTAGAGAGCGATCACCGGGATGTATCTGGACACTTGGAAGGGTGTGTTTTATTAAGTATCCAGTTCTAGTTGTCATAAGGTCAAGGTACAACTCCAAGTCGTCCTGTTACCGAAGATCACGTCTATTCAAATAGATTAACTTCCCTGCAGGGGTGCACCACATTTCCCAACACGCTCGATCCCCTTTGTCAGGACATACTTTCCTGGGTCATGCCCGGCCTCGGAAGATCAACACGTCGCAGCCCTACCTAGGCACAACAGAGAGGTCAGCACGCCGGTCTAAATCCTATGGCGCAGGGGTCTGGGCCCATCGCCCATTGCACACCTGCACGTTGCGAACGCGGCCGGAGAGCAGACCTAGCAACCTCCATTACAAAGGAAGTTGCGTTACACGGTCCAACCCGGCGCGCGCCGCTCAGTCGCTGATGTCATGAAGGCTTCGGCTGATACCACGACGTCGAGTGCCCATAACTGTTCCCGCGTAGTTGGTTAGTGCGTATAGGCCAGTGGCCAAACTCAGATCAAATACCAAGATCTCCTTAAGCGTGTTATCTTGAAGTAACCGCGGACACCGACCAGGGCCAGGCCCACCTCTCTCCTAGGTAGTCTCAACCTGCCCTGTCGCTCCGCCACAAAGATCCATCCAGAGGGCCGTCGGGAAAAAGGTCCTTTCATCCCCCAATCCATGAATCACTCGCGGGTACTCCTCGACCCGACCCGTCTTTTGTCACCACAAATATCATATATTATGTATAAGTATATACCCGTGATCACCTCCCGGGTGATCATGGCCTGATAGTATAGCATGACAGACTGACAAGAATGTAGGGCCACTGATGATAAACTAGCATCTTATACTAAGCATTTAGGATTGCACGTAAGGTATCAACAACTGTAGCAACAATGACAGGCTATGCATCAGAATAGGATTAACGGAAAGCAGTAACATGCTACACTACTCTAATCCAAGCAGTATAGAGAAGAGTAGGCGATATCTGGTGATCAAGGGGGGGGGGGCTGCCTGGTTGCTCTGGCAAGGAGGGGTCGTCAACACTGTAGTCGATTGGGGTACCGGCGGCGGTCTCGGGGTCAACCGGAAAGAAGTAACGGAGGGGGGACACAATAAATAACAGAGCAAACAAAGCAACACAAAGCATAACATGGCAATGCACGGTGTTAGGGTGACCTAACGCAGTATGAGGTGATACCGGTGAAGGGGGAAACATCCGGGAAAATATCCATGATGTTTCGCTTTTTCGGACAGATAAATCGGAGGGGGAAATGTAACGCCCCGAGACCGATGTGCCAAGTGTCGTGCAGTTATTCGCTGTTGTTGCATTGTCATTGCTTGCGTGTCATGCATTTGCATATCATGTCATCATGTGCATTTCATTTGCATACATGTTCGTCTCATGCATCCGAGCCTTTTCCCCGTTGTCCCTTTTGCATTCCGGCGCTTTGTTCTCCTCCGGTGGCCATTTCTACCTTTCTTTCGTGTGTGGGGATTAAACATTTCCGGATTGGACCGAGACTTGCCAAGCGGCCTTGGTTTACTACCGGTAGACCGCCTGTCAAGTTTCGTATCATTTGGACTTCGTTTGATACTCCAACGGTTAACCGAGGGACCGAAAAGGCCTCATGTGTGTTGCAGCCCAACACCCTTCCAATTTCGCCCAAAACCCACCTAAGCCTTCTCCATCCTCTAGAACGTTCGATCATGATCGCATGGCCGAAAACCGCACCTCATTTGGACTCTCCTAGCTCCCTCTATGCCTATTTAAAGACCCCTTCAAATCCGGATCTTCTTCTCCCCCCGGAAACCCTAAAATTCTACCCGCGTCGGCCAGACACGTCCGCCCCGACCGGACGCATCTCCACGGCCAACCGCCGCCTGCCACGTCACCGCCGCCGACCCCGCGCGCCGCCGCGGCCCGGGAGCCCAGATTTG
>NC_041382.1:242058681-242068601 GCF_002162155.2 Triticum dicoccoides | reverse complement strand
ACCTCGTCGTCGGCCCACCTTCGCCGCCCCGCAGCACTAGGCGCCGCCGCGGCCACCTCGACGGCCTCGCCGCGCCCGAGCCTCGTGGCTCCCTCTCCGACCATCTCTGCCGTCCCCCGCCCCGCCCCCTCTCCGGTGAAGTCCCGGCCGGCTCCGGCGAGATCCGCCACCGCCTCGACTTCCGTGCTCCGTTGACTTTTATCTCGGGGTTGATTTTTCCTCTAAGTCCCAAAAATTCCAGATCCAAGTGCTCATGTTCATAGCCTCGTAACTTTGCATCCGTAGTTCCGATTCATGCATATAGTATATCAAAATGTGCATCCCAGAGAGTACATCATTTCATTCCATTGCATCATTTTCATTTGAGTTCATCTTGATGACCGAAATGCGGTTAGAAGAGGGCTACTTGAGATAATTATCAGATCTGCTACTCCATTTAGGTTTTTGTCATTTTTTGCCATGATTAATGTGTGCATGATATGCCCTGATGCTCTACATATGTTTTGTTAAGGGTTTTGTCATCTTTCCAGAGGTGCAACCCATGTATTTTTGTGATGTGTGTGGTGACTAGCACAAGCTTGCAAAGTGGTGCACTTGTTAATTCTGTTTTCAGGGACTTAGCAATTCCCTTAAGTCCTTGATCTGTTTATCTCATGATGCCATATGTTCATATTGTTTCCTAGTGATCCGTGCCTCTTTTGTGGATGATCAGTAAGGATGTTTTGTTAATCTTGTAGTGCTCTATCCATCCATGTCTTTGTTTGCATTTATGGAGCACCCTAGCTTGAGTCAACCGAGCTCTATTTTTGCTACTTTGTGAATCTGGGCAGATTGTCAACTTGTTTGCAATTTTGCCGATGATGTTGTAGTTGATCCGTGCATGCTATGCTTTTGTTCTTGCCATGTCTAGCTTGCATTTTGTGTGTTCTTGATGGGTATATGCTTAGTTTTTCATGACTTGCTCCGTATTGAGTGCATCGAGCTCGTAAACATGCCTACTTGATATCTGTTTTCAGCATGCTCCAGTTTTCACTAAGTCTGAGAACTGATTATGTTTTTGCCATGTTCACATGCTTGCAATTGTATTTTATGGTCCTTTTTGGCTCCAGGTCACTAAGGGACTTTTGTTAAGCTCTTTGAGTAGCTCCATTCCATGCTTTACTTTGCCATGTTCAGGTCCTGTAGCATGTAGTTTTGTTGCTCCGAAGAGTGCTACCTGATCTGAATTTCCAGACAAGTGTTAATTTCACTAAGTTTGAAACCTGTTTGCCATATGCATTTTTGCCATGCTTGTTTGAACCTGTTAATGGATGAATTGGCCGTAGCTCAGCGCTAGACTTTTGTTAGGCATCATGAATGCATCCCTGCCATGTATTTTGTTGTCATGTTTGGGTGCTGTAGCATGTTCATCTCATTGCATTTAGATGGCTACTTGCTGTAAATCGCAGACCGGTGTCTTATTTGAATCGCTTGCCATTTCCAAACCGTAACTCCAATTCCGGTGTTCTTTATATCGTTTCAAGCGATTTCATCTCATCTTTGCTGTAAATCGCAGACCGGTGTCTTATTTGAATCGCTTGCCATTTCCAAACCGTAACTCCGATTCCGGTGTTCTTTATATCGTTTCAAGCGATTTCATCTCATCTTTCCAGTGGCACACTTGGACTCCCAAGTTGAGGCCAGGTTCTTGCATTTCCTGTCATATCTTGCATATGCATCCCGCATCGCATCTTGCATAGCATATCATCATTGCATCATATTGTTTGATCCTTGCACGTGGTTGATTGTGTCCTTGTTGCTTGTTTGTCTTGTTTGGGTAGAGCCGGGAGACGAGTTCGCTAACGAGGATCCCGTTGAGTTTGCTTTCGAGGATCCAGTCAACTCTGACAACTTTGCAGGCAAGATGATCATACCCTCGAAATCACTACTATCTTTGCTATGCTAGTTTGCTCGCTCTTTTGCTATGCCAATGCTATGATGCCTACCACTTGCTTTCAAGCCTCCCAAATTGCCATGTCAAACCTCTAATCCACCTTGTCCTAGCAAACCGTTGATTGGCTATGTTACTGCTTTGCTCAACCCCTCTTATAGCGTTGCTAGCTGCAGGTGAAGATTGAAGACCGTTCCTTGTTGGAACATTTATTAACTTGTTGGGAAATCATTATATTGCCATGTTATTTTAATGCATCTATATACTTGGTAAAGGGTGGAAGGCTGAGGCCTCTCTCCTACTGTTTTGTTCCACTCTTGCCGCCCTAGTTTCCGTCATATCGGTGTTATGTTCTCGGGTTTTGCGTTCCTTACGCGGTTGGGTTATAATGGGAACCCCTTGATAGTTCGCCTTGATTAAAGCTTTTCCAGCAATGCCCAAACTTGGTTTTACCATTTTCCACCTAGCCTCTTTTTCCCCTGGGTTTCCGGAGCCCGAGGGTCATCTTATTTAACCCCTCGGGCCAGTGCTCCTCTGAGTGTTGGTCCGAACTGAGCTGCCTGCGGGGCCACCTCGGGGAAACTTGAGGGTTGGTTTTTACTTGTATATAGTCTCATCTGAGTGTGCCCTGAGAACGAGATATGTGCAGCTCCTATCGGGATTTGTCGGCACATTCGGGCGGTGTTGCTGGTCTTGTTTTAACCTGTCGAAATGTCTTGAAGAACCGAGATACCGAGTCTGATCGGAACGTCTTGGGAGGAGGTCTATTCCTTCGTTGACCGTGAGAGCTTGTCATCGGCTAAGTTGGGACTCCCCCGCAGGGATTTGAACTTTCGAAAGCCATGCCCGCGGTTATGGGCAGATGGGAATTTGTTAATGTTCGATTGTAGATAACTTGAACCTTAACTTAATTAAAATGAATCAACTGAGTGTGTTACCGTGATGGCCTCTTCTCGGTGGAGTCCGGGAAGTGGACACGGTGTTGGAGTAATGTTTGCGCAGGTTGCTCTCTAGTTTCTCGCTCGCGCTTTGCCTCCTCTTCTCACTCTCTTTTGCCAATAAGTTAGCCAACATATTTTGCTACTCGCTTGCTGCAGCTCCACTTATATTTACCTTGCCATACCTATAAGCTTAAATAGTCTTGATTGCGAGGGTGTGATATTGCTGAGTCCCTGTGGCTCACAAGATTACTATTACACCAGATGCAGGGCCTGATGATTCCGCTCCAGGAGACGTTTTTGAGCTCAAGTGGGAGTTCGACGAGGACTCTCAACGTTACTATGTTTCCTTTCCTGATGATCAGTAGTGGTTCCCAGTTGGGGGTGATCGGGACCGTGTCGCATGTTGGGTTCTCTTTTATTTTGGCGCCGTAGTTGGGCCATGAGTGTTTGGATGATGTAATGTTATTTATGTTCTTGATTGACGTGGCGAGTGTAAGCCAACTATGTTATCTCCCCTTTATTATTTATATTACATGGGATGTTGTGAAGATTGCCTAACTTGCGACATATGCCTTCAATGCGATTATGTCTCTAAGTCGTGCCTCGACACGTGGGAGCTATAGTCGCATCGAGGGTGTTTCAAGTTGGTAATCAGAGCCTTCCTCGACCTTAGGAGCCCCATTGCTTGATCATTTTTTAGCGGCCGGGTTGTGTCTAGGAAAATGTTTTGATTCATTTAGGAATTATATATCGGAGAGTTTAGGAATTATTTTTACTTCCCAGTCTCCTCATCGCTCTGGTAAGGCATCCTGATGTAGAGTTTTGACTCTTGTCTTCTCAAATTTCACTAAAAAAAATTTAGGATCACGCGGCTATCTTGGAATTGTTCCGATGGTTTTATGATGAGAACATTGTCTTGGTGCCTCCTGTCAGGGGTTTAGTGGAAGTGTCCCGGGGAGTTGAGCTCTGAGGTGTTGTCATCATAATTTTATCGTTGCAGTTCTGGAATACCTGAGTTTAGTACGCCGACATCGAAAATCTCTTTTATGCAGTTCGTTGGTGAGATAACCTCGACGCCACCCAGTACTGGGGCGGGGGTTCGGGAGTATCGCTATAACTTGTATAACGGATGCTTTTCGAAGGTTGAGGTAGATGTTTTCCGAAGGTTTCTTGGTTATGTGTTGAAGGATGGATACAGCTGGATGTAGGATTTGCTAGTTTGGGTGAGATATTATGCTTCCCCTGTATCCCCAACACCTAATTGCATAACCGGAAAATTTCGGGAGTTTCATAGGTGGGAATTCAAGTAGCTCTTAGGATATCTTTCCGACGGATATATGATATGAAATTGGGGTTCGACGTCTAGTGGTCCGCCTATTCACGGTCGATTTTATAGTGGTCTCGTTGTGTCTTAAAGAGTCCTTGGCTATGCTGACTCGGGGACGCTTCGTATGTCATGTGCACTGCCTTGTACATGATGGTGCTGTATGATCGAGCCCGTGTAGGCCCCACCACGAAAACTTCGGATGAAATCTCTATCATATGTTTGTTCCGGCTTATTCTGCAAGCCAACCTTTTGTTTTTGTTTTGGGTTGTGGTATTCGAGTTGCTTCTAAGTCAAATGTTGATTCCATACCTTTCCTAAGCGGTGTTCTCATATTCCTATGTGAATACTAATCCTTCATTATAATCGAGATTGGCATGTCATTTCATTCCAACCGGCGTGTTTCTCTTCAAGTGGATCTGATCATTTCAACATCCGCAAGATCAAGTATCAGTTCTTCTCAACGCTGTTTGTTTCATCCATCTCCAAGTTGCCTTTGTTTTTTCCCACCCACCCACCCTTTTTCTTCAAGGAATCCGATGTCTTAATCAAGTATTCTTTTATTCTTGTGAAGTCTCTCCATCCTTTCCTTCAATGTTCTTATCCGGCGATTCTCATGAAGATACTAACGGAGCTTCTAGTTCATCATTCTTCTTTCTTTTATCTTCTCCGGTAGTTTCAAGTCAAGCTTTGTTGATCTTACCCTTTTCCTCATTTCAATACCTTCTCATGCCGGTGCACCTCATATTCATTCACTTGTCGTTATTCATTTGTTCCGGAGTACTCAAGATATCTCGAAGATTCATGTTACCACTCTGCTTTCGTTCAAACTCTTTTGAGGATGTTATATCATTTAAGTCATTTAATTCAACCGGTGTAATCTCTCCTTCAAATTGTTCTATGGTGTTTCTTTTGAGTGGGCCCTAACCCATAGGTCTTTTCCCAGGATCTTACCCGACACTTCTTATTTTCCCGGAGGTATTCTCAAATTCCTTTCAAAGTTTGACATAAGGATGAATTATCATCAGTCAAATGTATTTCTCCAAGATCTTTCAAATTCTTTTCATCGTTGGCTCAATCTTTCCATTCATCATTTCGGAGTGTCTAAATAATTCATGGTGGTGTTTTCGTCATCATTCTCAACATTTAAAGACCAAGGAATAATTTTCTCTTCAATCATATCCGTTCTCGTGAAGATTCGTGATTCTAGCTTGTTGCCTTCCTCTCATATTTGCTTTCGATTGTGAGAATTCTTTTCACCCAGCCAGAGTAATTCAGGAGTCTTTCTAGTTTGTTTCTCCGGAGCCCATCATTTCAGAAGATTTATTAATTCTCAACTTTCAGTTATCATTCTCCAATCCTACCGGTGCATCGTTCAAGTGTTCTCTAATCAGCTCGTCATCTCTTCGTTCTCATAAATCTAAATTCTCTCAGGTTCCGGAGCCCGAGGGTCATCTTATTTACCCCCCCCGGGCCAGTGCTCCTCTGAGTGTTGGTCCGAACTGAGCTGCCTGCGGGGCCACCTCGGGGAAACTTGAGGGTTGGTTTTTACTCGTAGCTAGTCTCATCTGAGTGTGCCCTGAGAACGAGATATGTGCAGCTCCTATCGGGATTTGTCGGCACATTCGGGCGGTGTTGCTGGTCTTGTTTTAACCTGTCGAAGTGTCTTGAAGAACCGAGATACCGAGTCTGATCGGAACGTCTTGGGAGGAGGTCTATTCCTTCGTTGACCGTGAGAGCTTGTCATGGGCTAAGTTGGGACTCCCCTGCAGGGATTTGAACTTTCGAAAGCCGTGCCCACGGTTATGGGCAGATGGGAATTTGTTAATGTCTGGTTGTAGATAACTTGAACCTTAACTTAATTAAAATGAATCAACTGAGTGTGTTATCGTGATGGCCTCTTCTCGGCGGAGTCCGAGAAGTGGACACGGTGTTGGAGTAATGTTTGCGCAGGTTGCTCTCTAGTTTCTCGCTCGCGCTTTGCCTCCTCTTCTTGCTCTCTTTTGCGAATAAGTTAGCCACCATATTTTGCTAGTCGCTTGCTGCAGCTCCACTTATATTTACCTTGCCATACCTATAAGCTTAAATAGTCTTGATCGCGAGGGTGCGAGATTGCTGAGTCCCTGTGGCTCACAAGATTACTATTACACCAGATGCATGGCCTGATGATTCCGCTCCAGGAGACGCGTTTGAGCTCAAGTGGGAGTTCGACGAGGACTCTCAACGTTACTATGTTTCCTTTCTTGATGATCAGTAGTGGTGTCCAGTTGGGGGTGATCGGGACCGTGTCGCATGTTGCGTTCTCTTTTATTTTGGCGCCGTAGTCGGGCCATGAGTGTTTGGATGATGTAATGTTATTTATGTTCTTGATTGATGTGGCGAGTGTAAGCCAACTATGTTATCTCCCCTTTATTATTTATATTACATGGGATGTTGTGAAGATTGCCTAACTTGCGACATATGCCTTCAATGCGATTATGTCTCTAAGTCGTGCCTCGACACGTGGGAGCTATAGTCGCATCGAGGGTGTTTCAGGAAAGTTGCATGTTCGCTATGCTAGGGATGTGTGGCGGACGAACGGGCTGCGTATCCGGCTTTGTCTTGTTGTTCTGAGCAACTTTCATCTACAAAGTATTTTCATCCAAGTTATGGATTAATTTATATATTTTTAATTTATTTATATTTAGAAATTACACAGTAAAATAATTTTGTCTCCTAGTGCTATTCTAGCATAGTGTATGACAGTGGGGCCAGGGGGTTGGGTTGACCCAGTCAAAGGTTGAGTAGTCAACATATGAACAAATGTACGGGGCCACATGTCGTTGACTTAGACAATTATTTTAAATTTTGTTTTTCTCTAAACCATTAGTGGGTCCACATGTCATCTGCTATTGGATAAATTAGCTAGTACTACTAATTATAAACTAACTAAAAGGCTGGCCAGGGTGTGGCATAGCCGGCCACACACGGCTGTGGTGCCTACACACTACACACTCACGTACACACACTATGCTAGGGAGTAACTCTATTCCTTTTAACACAAGATAGCATTTTGTGATTTTTGTAGGATTTAATCCATGCATTAAATTGATTTGGTCCAGTGGGATAAAATAGAGTTTGTCAAGTATACTACCTAAACAAATTAATTTCAGCTAAGTTAGACTTTGTTTGACCACAGTTTTGTTGCCATCTAGATGGCTAATAGAGTAGAAATAACAGAAGCTAGCCAGTGCTACAGTAACATTCAGTTACTGTAGCAGCGGCAGCAGAGAAGCGAATTGCAGCGACAGGAGCGGCCGCAAGCGCGGGCGGGCAGCAAGCGGGCACGGCGCGGCGTGAGCAGAAGCGAGGCAAAGCAGCAGCGCAAGCGAGGCCACGCACAGCCGGCAACGGGCACGCACGGCTGAGCGCGCGCGTAGACGGGAAAGGGAGGGCACGGCGGTGCGTGTGCTAGGAGAGCGGCTGCGGGCGGACATGCTCGGGCTTGGCCGCGAGCAGCAGGCGGCTGCGACGGAGCGCAGACGCGCGGAGCCGACAGACGGCGGCTGCAGCGGGGCGAAGTGAGGGAGGTGGTGCACGGTCAGGGTGCTGGGGGCGAGGGAAGCGGCGGGTGGCTTCGGCCAAGGCAGCCACGGGCAGGGACGAGGGGAGCCGGGCGCTCCCTTGGGCGATAGTAGGTGCGGCCGGCGTGGGGCGTCTGTGGCCAGGCGGGCTTGAGCAGCGGCTGTGGGCAAGCGCGAGGCCGGGCGCCGGCGGTTCGGGCGGCAGCGGACTGCCGGAGCGGCTGTAGGGGAACGCGCAGCGCAGGGGCTTTGGGCGGCTGAAGGATCTGCGGGCGCACACGAGCTTGAGGGCACACTCATTTTCTTCGCGCTCGAGCTCGGCTCATGGTAATGACACGACCGGTGGTGACGAACTCACGGTTGTGGCAGCGGGGCTAGTTAGAGCATGAATCGGATGAGCAAGGCAGAGGGGAAACGAAAGTGGGCTCACAACGACTGTAGAGGAGCGAACGGCGAGGTCGTAGGTGATCTGGATGCAGCGAATCGGCTGGTGGCGCTCGTCGGTGCCGGGGACGAGGAAGAGCTCGATCTCGTCGTTGTTGGGCTCTCCGGCGTCGAGTCGGCGTTGCAGGAGACGTAGACGAACGCAGCGGACCTCATGGACATGGAGGCACAGTTCAGAGTGGTCGGTGGCCGCGATATCGAGGGTGGTCCAACAATGGCAGCGTCGGGCGCGTGCAGTTTTTTTAGGAGAGGGCGAAGTGGAGAGGAAAAGGGGACTTAGAGTTCGTCTCAGGGGGTACCTGAGGAGACTATGTAGCCCTCCAGATCGTCGAAAGTGCTGCGGATGCACGACGCGTGCCGCATCGGCGCGTGAACGCGCATGCTGCCTCCACGGAGACAGAGCGAACAGTAGGATGAAGACAGTGGCGTTGTGGGTTGGGCCGTGTACTATTCACAGTGGGCCAAAGTGCACATGAGACTTTGGTTCTTATCCCTTTTCTCTTTTTCCTATATTGTATTCTATTGTACACATTGTTTTCCATTTTTTTTGGCACAAAATGATTTTAGTAAAATATGAAACCTAGCACATAAACGTGATGCAGTGATATGATGATGCTCACCATGTTTCAACTCAGTTGCGAATACATAAACATTTGTTTATTTTTGAAATGTTTATTTTTGTTGGTTTTGGACCACTCTGTATATTACTAGGGATTAATTGGTGAGTCATATGATGTTGGTTTCAACATGACAAATGATCTAAGGAACTTGTAGAATAAGGTGAACATTTTAGTTTTATTGTTTGAAAACATTTATCGTTTGACTTTAATTCGAATTTAAACTTGAATCAGTTTCGAACTAACGCGAGGTTAACAACAACAACCGTGGTGATGTGGCATCATTAGCAGAGGTTCACTATAGTCTAATTATCCGGGCGTCACACTGAGGCACTACCACAGCAAGAAGATCAACCCCCTAGCGTTTCGGGAGGGAGACCTTGTCCTCCGACTCGTCCAGCAACAAGCCAGCCAGCACAAGCTGTCCTCCCCGTGGGAGCCCCCCCTCATCATCAGCAAGGCCTTGTGTAATCGCAACGCCTACTACCTCATCGACGCTCGCAAATCAAACAAGTGCAAGAAAGACACCGCCGGCGAAGAAACAACTCGGCCGTGGAACGCGGAACTCCTCCGCCCGTTTTACAGTTAGCCGTGTGCACGTTTGTATCGCTGCCTTTTGTAATCATCTAAAAACTATGTAGTCCCTGAACGATGCTAGGGGGCTGCCCTTTCCGACCAAGCTATTGTATCTCTTACATTTGTGCATTATTTACCTCTCCATCAATCCCGGCCACCGGTCCGACTCGCTCGACCCGGGGGCTCGGGAGCTGGCCGGCTTGGTCGCTACCCGCTGCCTTACTGAGTGGTTCCTGACGCATTGGGATCGTCACGGTCTTCCACTTCGCACTAAGCCACAGAACTGGCTCCGGCTGTCGGCCGGCAAGCGTGCAAGGCCAGAGCACCAACGCACCACGAACACTAAGTTAAGGGCCGCCGGGTTAACCAACCCGGCCACGCCACTTTAAGTTACGGCACGACTGACTGCTCGCCAACCGGCTTCGCCGGGTTGCCGCCAGCTGGCCCAGTGGGTGTTTCGCTCGAGCTCAACGTCTCGATAGCTAAAATACTGTGCACTCCTCTCAAAGGCCGGACTCCTTGTCA
>NC_041382.1:242036185-242058198 GCF_002162155.2 Triticum dicoccoides | reverse complement strand
AGAGGGGAAAATCGCAGAAAAACGGCTCGAAGGACAAAAAGCAAGAACGCAAACAGCCACAAAATTTATACATCACAAGTTCAAATTTAAGCAGGCCCCAAGGCCAGAATTCATTACACCCAGAAACCCCCATTGGGTGGGTGGACCTACTACCTAACAGAAATTTTTGCTAAGGTAAAAAGCAGGCGGCTTCAGGCATCTCCTTAAGTGGCCTCCAGGTCCGCTAAGGTGACGGTATCTCCCTCCTCGGCACCTACGTCGCGGTAGATGCCCGTCTCCTCGGAGCTGCCCTTCGGGTCGTCCAGAACAAGGCCGTAGTCGTCAGCAGGCACGAGTCCGCCATCTTCCGCCCGCTCCGGCCGGAACTCGTCATGGAAGGCGAACCCAGCGATGTAGCTGGCCCGCGCAGAAATCTGGCCGGCCTCCGCCTGCAGCTGGCTCTCCGAGCTGGCTCACTGGCCCATCAACGCGACCAACGACAGGTCCGGATGCCAAGACATCGCGAACCTGAGCGCCATCTCGGCGCCAGCGCGAGCGGCGGAAACACGCCAGTCATGCAGCCGATCCGGCCCCGCCTCCAGCCACCGCGCCAGCCACGTGAAGCTGTTCGGTGTGACGGAACCCGGCCAAAGGGCCGCCATCATTGACGCGCCGGCTTGAGAGAGCCACCCCATTTGGTCACCAAAGACTCGCAGACGATCCTCGGCGGCGATCACGGTCTCCGGGATGGTCCAGGCCACCTGCGGATCGATCCCTGAGCCGACAACCCCTTGCAGGTCACGCTGAAAGCGGACGGCCTCCTCCGCTAGCTCGCACGTTTCCGGGAAGGCCCCTGCCAAGAAAAAGAGCAAGTCAAAAAAATTACCAGGGACAAGAAACCGGGGTCCGAGCCCAGCAGAATCCAAGAAAAGCACTTACTAGAGAAGGACTTGTCCAGGTGCTGCGCTTCAAGCAACGTACCACGCTGCTCCAGGGCAAGCGTGCGGTCGCGCTCCTGCAGCGACTTCTCCAGCTCGGCGACTTTGGCAAGAGCCGCCCTCAGCTCGGCGTCCTTGGCCTCGGTCGTCTTCTCAGCCTCCTCGTGGCGACAGGTTTCCCCCTGCGGGGTCTCTTCCGTCGCGGCCACCAGCGCCTTTAGGCGCTCCACCTCGGCCAGGAGCTGGCCCTTGTCATCGGCCAGCTTGCCCCGTTGCTGGTCCACCTCGGCAAGGGCCTGCTGTGCCTCCAAAACCTTGGTGGCTTCTACCTTCAGGCGCTCCACCTCAGCCTCGAGGCGGCCCTTGTCGCCCTCTAGTCGCTACCGCAGCCAGCTGACTTCGTCGAGCGCCTGTCGGGCTCCCGTCGGCTCCGCCCTCGCCCTCGCCACCTCGGCCCCAAGCCGGCCGTTGTCGGCGACAAGCCGGTCGTAATGAAGGCCGACTCGAATCAGCCGAGTCCTCGAAGACAGTACCTTGGCTACAGAAGAAAGAGTCAGAAACAAAGCCAACAATATAAGATTCGACCCAACTGCTACACATTTGGCCTGAATCTTGGGGGCTACACCCAGTGGGTGCGCTAGAGCGCCCCCACTAAATAAGAACACAAAAGAATACCTGCCACGGTGCGGAGCTCCTCCTCCTTGGCAGCGAGCTGCTCCTTGAGCTACTAGTGCTTCTGGAGGAGCCGGTTGAAGATGCTGACCCGGTAGGAATCCAGTTGCTGCAAGAAGCAATGGTCCACAAGGAGAGCAACTTAAGATTCAACCCCACTACTACCCAGTTGGCTCGGATCTCGAGGGCTACACCCACTAGGTGTGCTGGCGTGCCCCCACGAAGAAGAAGCAATGGGAAAAGAAAAAGCAGAAGGCAAGGAAAAAACTTACAGTCACGACGCGCTCCAGCCCCCGCGCCTGCTCCACCTCGGCCTGGGTGAAGACCTGGATCCAGTCTTCCCGCCCTCGCAAGCGCCGGGTCATGGCGGCCATCGCTGCCTCCTCCTGGGTCAGAGGCCCGAACAAGACCTCACCGGGTCTGCCCCGCGTCGGCTGTGACCCAACGGTCTGGCGTCCACTTGGCCTGAGCACCAGGGCGCGCTCTCCGCTGGCCGCATCCTCCGCGGCCGGCGCCCTCTACGGTGTACCTTCCGGCGCCATTGCCGGTTCGGTGGCCGAGGTGGCCTGTGGCCCCACCACCATCGACGCCCCGCTCGTCGGCGCCTGTGGCGCCCCCTCCGACGCCGTCCACGGCGCCTCCCTCAAGACGGTGTTGCCGCTGCCTCCGCTAGCCCCCGCTCGCTTGACCACGTCGGTCAGCGGCGGGGTGCCATCCTCAAGCACCACGACCTCTTGGTCGATGTCCATCATGTCCGCACGGCCAGCTCGGCCATGCTCTCCCCCTGACGCCGGCATGAAGACTGTCGCCGCCGCCACCGTCCCCGCTGGCATCTCCGACCACGTCGGTCCCTTGCCGGCCCGCGCCCACGTCGCCGCGGCGTTAACACACGCCTGGGTCGACGCTGCCTCCAGCTCCGCCACAGCCCGGTTCCGATCTCACCAGGCCTGGATTTCAGCGTCCGCCGGGTCTAGACCGTGGTCTGGATCCTCCGCCTCCACCCACTCCTCCTCCTCGTCCCGGTCGACGGCGCCGGACCGGCTCCTCCAGAACGCGGCACCCTAATTGGACGCAGCATCTACCGCCGCCACCGCCAACGAGATCGGCGACCTGAAACAAAAGACAGAGTAAAAACACAAGAGCCAAGCAGAGCAGCTCGGCCGCTCGATTCAAGCAAGGAAACTCACCCCGGCACCATCGTAACAGTGGGCCTCTTTTCCCTCTCCTGCGGAGCGCCGCGCCTCCTCTTGGCGGGCAGCTTCACGCCACCAGCCGGGTCTGCCACGCATTTCGCGGCCGAGGCCCACGACGCGATGTTATCCTTCCCATGCGTCCGGCTCGCCGCCGCCCCCCCTCCCCCGAGACGACCCGGCTCCGGCCGTGCCACCTCCACCACCTGCCACCACTTCAACAACAAATCGCGTCAACATCGCCAAGACCATCCCAGAGCCGGCAAATCGAAGAAATGGAGACAAGCTTACCCGCACAGCGCCTTGCGCCCACGTCGTCGGTCGCCCCCTCCCCTCCATCGTGGGCCTCGTGCTCCTCCGAGACAGCATGGGCCACCTGTTGGGGAACGTAGCAGAAATTCAAAATTTTCCTATGTGTCACCAAGATCTATCTATGGAGAGACCAGCAACGAGGGGAAGGAGAGTGCATCTACATACCCTTGTAGATCGCTAAACGGAAGCGTTCAAGAGAATGGGGTTGAAGGAGTCGTACTCGTCGTGATCCAAATCACCGATGATCCTAGTGCCGAACGGACGGCACCTCCGTGTTCAACACACGTACAACCCGGTGATGTCTCCTACGCCTTGATCCAGCAAGGGGAGAAGGAGAGGTTGGGGAAGACTCCATCCAGCAGCAGCACGACGGCATGGTGGTGGTGGAGGAGCGTGGTACTCCAGCAGGGCTTCGCCAAGCACCGCGAGATATGGGGAGAAAGAGAGGTAGGGCTGCACCAGGGAGAGGTAAAAAACTCATCTGTTGGCAGCCCCAAGTCCTCAAGTATATATAGGGGAGAGGGAGGGGTGCGCCCGACCTAGGGTTCCACCCTAGGGGCGGCGGCCAGCCCCAATCCCATCTAGGGTGGCGGCCAAGTGGAGGGGGAGAGGGAGGCGCACCAGGCATGGGCCCTAAGGCCCATCTGCCCTTAGGGTTTGCCCCCTTCCTCCCCTTAGGCGCCTTGGGCCCTTGTGGGGGGGAGCACTAGCCCACCTGGGGCTGGTCCCCTCCCACACTTGGCCCATACAGGCCTCCGGGGCTGGTGGCCCCACTTGGTGGACCCCGGGACCCCTCCGGTGGTCCCGGTACACTACCAGTGATGCCCGGAACACTTCCGATGGCCAAAACCATACTTCCTATATATTAATCTTTACCTCCGGACCATTCCGGAACTCCTCGTGACGCCCGGGATCTCATCCGGGACTCCAAACAACATTCGGTAACCACGTATATCTATTCCCTATAACCCTAGTGTCATCGAACCTTAAGTGTGTAGACCCTACTGGTTCGGGAGTCATAAAGACATGGCCGAGATAACTCTCCAGCCAATAACCAACAGCGGGATCTGGATAACCATGTTGGCTCCCACATGTTCCACGATGATCTCATCGGATGAACCACGATGTCGAGGATTCAATCAATCCCGTATACAATTCCCTTTGTCTAGTGGTATGATACTTGCCCGAGATTCGGTCGTCGGTATCCCGATACCTTGTTCAATCTCGTTACCGGCAAGTCTCTTTACTCGTTCCATAACACATCATCCCGTGATCAACTCCTTGGTCACATTGTGCACATTATGATGATGTCCTACCGAGTGGGCCCAGAGATACCTCTCCGTTTACACGGAGTGACAAATCCCAGTCTCGATTCGTGCCAACCCAACAGACACTTTCGAAGATACCTGTAGTGTGCCTTTATAGCCACCCAGTTACTTTGTGACATTTGGCACACCCAAAGTATTCCTACGGTATCCGGGAGTTACACAATCTCATGGTCTAAGGAAATGATACTTGACATTAGAAAAGCTTTAGCATACGAACTACACGATCTTTGTGCTAGGCTTAGGATTGGGTCTTGTCCATCACATCATTCTCCTAATGATGTGATCCCATTATCAACGACATCCAATATCCATGGTCAGGAAACTGTAACCATCTATTGATCAACGAGCCAGTGAACTAGAGGCTTACTAGGGACATGGTGTTGTCTATGTATCCACACATGTATCTGAGTTTCCTATACTCATATGTTAACAACATATACTCATCGGAAATTCTATAGTGCTCCCACTCACTTCTTTGGAAATACAAGTTTCTCATAAACTTTGTATAAACCCAAAATCTTTGATCATCGTCAAAGCGTATATTCCAATTCCGAAATGCTTACTCCAGTCCTTAGAAGGATTGCTAGAGCTTTGCATACTTGTTAGCATCTTTCAGGATTGTTAAAACCTTCTAGTTGTATCACATACAACCTTTCCTCAAGAAAATCGTGAGGAAACAATGGTTTTTGACATCCTATCTGCAAGATTTCATAAATAATGCAGTGACTGCTAATATAATTCCAACAGACTCTTAGCATCGCTACGAGTGAGAAAGTCTCACCGTAGTCAACTCCTTGAACTTGTCGGAAAACATCTTAACGACAAGTCGAGCTTTCTTAATGGTGATACATACCATCATTGTCCGTCTTCCTTTTAAAGATCCATATGTACATAACAGCCTTATGACCATCAAGTAGTTCTTCCAAAGTCTACACTTTGTTTTCATATATGGATCCTCTCTCGGATTATATGGCCTCGAGCCATTTTGGAATCCAGGCCCACCATCGCTTCTCCATAGCTCGTAGGTTTATTGTTGTCTAGCAACATGACTTCTAAGACAGGATTACGTACCACTCTGAAGTAGTACGCATCCTTGTCATCCTACGAGGTTTGGGAGTGACCTGATCCGAAGTCTCATCATCAATATCATAAGCTTCCACTTCAATTGGTGTAGGTGCCACAGGAACAACTCTTTGTGCCCTGCTATACACTAGTTGAAGTGACGGTTCAATAACCTCATCAAGTCTCCACCATCCTCCCACTCAATTCTTTCGAGAGAAACTTTTCCTCGAGAAAGGACCCAATTCTAGAAACAATCCCTATTGCTTTCGGATCTGAATTAGGAGGTATACCCAACTGTTTTGGGTGTCCTATGAAGATGTATTTATCCGCTTTGGGTTCGAGCTTATCAGCCTGAAACTTTTCACATAAGCGTCGCAGCCCCAAACTTTTAAGAAACAACAGCTTAGGTTTCTCTAAACCATAGTTCATACGGTGTCGCCTCATCGGAATTACGTGGTGCCCTATTAAAGTGACTGCGGTTGTCTCTAATGCCTAACCCATGAACAATAGTGGTAATTCGATAAGAGACATCATGGTACGCACCATATCCAATAGGGTGCAACTATGATGTTCGGACACATCATCATACTATGGTGTTCCAGGCGGTATTAGTTGTGAAACAATTTCCACAATGTCTTAATTCTGTGCCAAACTCATAATTCAGATATGAATCTCTATGATCATATCATAGACATTTTATCCTCTTGTCACGACGACCTTCAACTTCACTCTGAAATTACTTGAACCTTTCAATAATTTCAGACTCATGATCCATCAAGTAAATATACTTTAGCATCTACTCAAATCATCTGTGAAGTAAGAACATAACAATATCCACTACATGCCTCAGCACTCATTGGACTGCACACATCAAAATGTATTACTTCCAACGAGTTGCTTTCTTGTTCCATCTTACTGAAAACAAGGCTTTTCAGTCATCTTGCCCATGTGGTATGATTTGCATGTCTCAAGTGATTCAAAATCAAGTGAGTCCAAACGATCCATCTGTATAGAGTTTCTTCATGCATATCTACCAACAAACATGGTTCGCATGTCTCAATCCTTTCAAAAATGAGTGAGTCCAAAGATCCATCAACACGGAGCTTCTTCATGCGTTTTATACCAATATGACTCAAATTGCAGTGCCACATTTGTGTGGTACTATCATTACTATCTTATACCTTTGGCACGAAAATGTGTATCACTACGATCGGGATGGTATTATTCAAATAAACAGAGTAACCATTATTCTCCTTAAATGAATAACCGTATCGTGATAGACATAATCCAATCATGTCTATGCTCAACACAAACACCAAATAACAATTATTTAGGTTTTAATACCAATCTCGATGGTATAGGGAGCGTACGATATTTGATCAACCTTGGAAATACTTCCAACACATATCGTCATCTCACCTTTTAGCTAGTCTCCATTTATTCCGTAGCCTTTTGTTTCGAGTTACTAACACTTAGCAACCGAACCGGTATCTAATACCCTGGTGCTACTAGGAGTACTAGTAAAGTACACATTATAATGCATATCCAATATACTTCTGTCGACCTTGCCAGCCTTCTCATCTACCAAGTATCTAGGGTGGTTCTGCTTCAGTGACTGTTCCCCTTATTACAGAAGCACTTAGTCTCGGGCTTGGGTTCAACTTTGGGTTTCTTCACTAGAACAACAACTGATTCATTGTTCCATGAAGTATCCCTTTCTTGCCCTTGCCCTTCTTGAAACTAGTGGTTTTACTAACCATCAACGATTGATGCTCCCTTTTGATTTCTACTTTCGTGGTGTCGCGAATAGCTCAAGGATCATATCTATCCCTGATATGTTATAGTTCATCACGAAGCTCTAGTAGCTTGGTGGCAGTGACTTTGGAGAACCATCACTATCTCATCTGGAAGATCAACTCACACTCGATTCAAGCGATTGTTGTACTCAGACAATCTGAGCACAACCTCAAGATTGAGCTTTTCTCCCTTATTATGCAGGCTAAGAAAATCGTCGGAGGTCTTATACCTCTTGACGTGGGCACGAGCCTGAAATCCCAATTTCAGTCCTTGGAACATCTCATATGTTCTGCGATGTTTCAAAAACATCTTGGGTGCCTCAATTCTAAACCATTTAGCATTACGCACTGAACTATCATGTAGTCATCAAAACGTGTATGTAAGATGTTCGCAACATCCACAGACGACGTTCAAGGTTCAGCACACTGAGCAGTGCATTAAGGACATAAGCCTTGTACTGTCTGCATAAATGCTACTATCAACTTTCAACTAATTTTTCTCTAGGAACATATCTAAACAGTTGAACTGAAGAGCGAGCTACGACATAATTTGCGAAGACCTTTTGACTATGTTCAGGATAATTAAGTTCATCTTATGAACTCCCACTCAGATAGACATCCCTCTAGTCATCTAAGTGATACATGATCCAAATCAACTAGGCCATGTCCGATCATCACGTGAGATGGACTAGTCATCATCGGTGAACATCTCATGTTGATCGCATCTTCTATACGACTCATGTTCGACCTTTCGGTCCTCCGTGTTCCGGGGCCATGTCTGTACATGCTAGGCTCGTCAAGTTAACCTAACTGTTTCACATGTGTTCCGAGGCCATGTCTGTACATGCTAGGCTCGTCAACACCCGTTGTATTCGAACGTGAGAATCTATCACACCCGATCATCACGTGGTGCTTCGAAACGACGAACTTTCACAACGGTGCACAGTTAGGGAGAACACTTCTCTTGAAATTTTAGTGAGGGATCATCTTATTTAAGCTACCGTCGTTCTAAGCAAATAAGATGTATAAACATGATAAACATCACATGCAATCAAATAGTGACATGATATGGCCAATATCATATTGCTCCTTTTGATCTCCATCTTCGGGGCTCCATGATCATCATCGTCACCGGCATGACACCATGATCTCCATCATCATGATCTCCATCATTGTGTCTCCATGAAGTTGTCTCGCCAACTTATTACTTCTACTACTATGGCTACCGGTTAGCAATAAAGTAAAGTAATTACATGGTGTTGTTCAATGACATGCAGGTCATACAATAAATAAAGACAACTCCTATGGCTCCTGCCGGTTGTCATACTCATCGACATGCAAGTCGTGATTCCTATTACAAGAACATGATCAATCTCATACATCACATATCATTCATCACATTCTTCTTGGCCATATCACATCACATAGCATACCCTGCAAAAACAAGTTAGACGTCCTCTAATTGTTGTTTGCATGTTTTACGTGGCTGCTATGGGTTTCTAGCAAGAACGTTTCTTACCTACACAAAAACCACAACGTGATATGCCAATTGATATTTACCCTTCATAAGGACCCTTTTCATCGAATCCAATCCGAGTAAAGTGGGAGAGACAGACACCCGCTAGCCACCTTATGCAACTAGTGCATGTCAGTCGGTGGAACCAGTCTCACGTAAGAGTACGTGTATGGTCGGTCCGGGCCGCTTCATCCCACAATGCCGCCGAATCAAGATTGTACTAGTAACGGTAAGCATATTGAACAAAATCAACACCCACAACTACTTTGTGTTCTACTCGTGCATAGAAACTATGCATAGACCTAGCTCATGATGCCACTGTTGGGGAACGTAGCAGAAATTCAAAATTTTCCTACGTGTCACCAAGATCTATCTATGGAGAGACCAGCAACGAGGGGAAGGAGAGTGCATCTACATACCCTTGTAGATCGCTAAACGGAAGCATTCAAGAGAACGGGGTTGAAGGAGTCGTACTCGTCGTGATCCAAATCACTGATGATCCTAGTGCCGAACGGACGGCACCTCCGTGTTCAACACACGTACAGCCCGGTGACGTCTCCTACGCCTTGATCCAGCAAGGGGAGAAGGAGAGGTTGGGGAAGACTCCATCCAGCAGTAGCACGACGGTGTGGTGGTGGTGGAGAAGCGTGGTACTCCAGCAGGGCTTCGCCCAGCAGCGCGAGATATGAGCAGAAAGAGAGGTAGGGCTGCGCCAGGGAGAGGTCAAAAAACTCATCTGTTGGCAGCCCCAAGTCCTCAAGTATATATAGGGGAGAGGGAGGGGTGCGCCCCACCTAGGGTTCCACCCTAGGGGCGGCGGCCAGCCCCAATCCCATCTAGGGTGGCGGCCAAGTGGAGGGGGAGAGGGAGGCGCACCAGGCATGGGCCCTAAGGCCCATCTGCCTTAGGGTTTGCCCCCTTCCTCCCCTTAGGCGCCTTGGGCCCTTGTGGGGGGGCGCACCAGCCCACCTGGGGCTGGTCCCCTCCCACACTTGGCCCATGTAGGCCTCCGGGGCTGGTGGCCCCACTTGGTGGACCCCCGGACCCCTCTGGTGGTCCCGGTACACTACCGGTGATGCCCGGAACACTTCCGGTGACCAAAACCATACTTCCTATATATTAATCTTTACCTCCGGACCATTCCGGAACTCCTAGTTACGTCCGGGATCTCATCCGAGACTCCGAACAACATTCGGTAACCACGTATATCTATTCCCTATAACCCTAGCGTCATCGAACCTTAAGTGTGTAGACCCTACAGGTTCGGGAGTCATGCAGACATGGCCGAGATAACTCTCCGGCCAATAACCAACAGCGGGATATGGATACCCATGTTGGCTCCCACATGTTCCACGATCATCTCATCGGATGAACCACGATGTCGAGGATTCAATCAATCCCGTATACAATTCCCTTTGTCTAGTGGTACGATACTTGCGCTAGATTCGATCGTCGGTATCCCGATACCTTGTTCAATATCGTTACCGGCAAGTCTCTTCACTCGTTCCATAACACATCATCCCGTGATCAACTCCTTGGTCACATTGTGCACATTATGATGATGTCCTACCGAGTGGGCCCAGAGATACCTCTTCGTTGACGCGGAGTGACAAATCCCAGTCTCGATTCGTGCCAACCCAATAGACACTTTCGGAGATACCTGTAGTGTGCCTTTATAGCCACCCAGTTACGTTGTGACGTTTGGCACACCCAAAGTATTCCTACGGTATCTGGGAGTTGCACAATCTGATGGTCTAAGGAAATGATACTTGACATTAGAAAAGCTTTAGCATACGAACTACATGATCTTTGTGCTAGGCTTAGGATTGGGTCTTGTCCATCACATCATTCTCCTAACGATGTGATCCCGTTATCAACGACATCCAATGTCCATGGTCAGGAAACCGTAACCATCTATTGATCAACGAGCCAGTCGACTAGAGGCTTACTAGGGACATGGTGTTGTCTATGTATCCACACATGTATCTGAGTTTCCTATTAATACAATTCTAGCATGGATAATAAACGATTATCATGAACAAGGAAATATAATAATAACCAATTTATTATTTCCTCTAGGGCATATTTCCAACACCACCTGCGTCCGCGCCCAGTCGAAAGGATGTCGGATGGCGTTCAGAAGTATCTCCCGCATCGCGTCGGGCCGAACAAGAAGATGAGTAGGAGCAAAATATGGAGAGCAAGGACTCACCGCGGGCGCCAGGTTCGCCTGGCTGTATGGAGACTTCTCGAACTCCAGTCATCCCGCAGGTTGGCCTTGGAGATGTCTTTCACCCGGCGGGCGACCTGGTCTGCCCCCCAGCCGCATGTTCGACATGCGGGTGGGGTCCTGAAGCCCCGTCATCTCGCCAATGAGATGGTTGCACTACTGCAGCGGCAGCACTCGGCGCCTGATGAAGGCGGTGATGAGGTCCGTACCGGTAAGCCCTTCCCGCTCCTTCATCACCGACACCTAATCGCACAGGTTGAGCACCTCCTGCGACGGGTGCTTGGGGTAATAACCCCAGTTCTATTTCCCCCTCGGAGGCAAGTCATGAAGGGTGGCAAGTTGATGCGGTCTGCGCCGAGGTTGCAGACGTAGAAGAAGGAATTCTGCCATTTCTTGGCAGAATCCTCCAGCGGCATCTTCGGGCAGTCAGCGCCCGACCGCTTGGAGATGACGGTGGCCCCGCACTCAGACATCTCGCCGACCCTCGACCCCTGCTGCTTCAAGGAGAAGAAGCACACCCAGAGGTCGATCGAAGGCTCGACCCCCAGGTACCCCTCGCAGAGGGTTACGAAGCCAGAGAGATGCACGATGGCGCCGGCGCCAAGATGGTGGGGATGGAGCCTGAAGAACTCTAGAAAGTCGTTGAAGAAGGTGCTCGCCGAAAGCCCAAACCCGCGCTTGAAGTGCGGGTAGAAGACTACACGCTCCGTGCCCTCTAGCCGCGACTCTCACTCACCCCGCGGCAGGCGCACGACAACCTCCGTCTCCCCCGGCAAGTGCCTGGAGGTGCGAAGATAGGCAATGTCATCAGGGGTAACGGTCGAGCCCATCCACGAGCCCGACGGCAGCGCCATGGACGAAGGCGAGAGAGGGAAAGGAAGAATATGACGACAAAGCTCTGCTCAAGGCAGCGGGCGTCGCGGTGCACAGCGGTCGCAAGAAGCAAAGGAAGGAAGAAGAAGCAGGGGGCGCATGCGAGAATGACTCCCCCCCCCCAGTTATAGCCCACAAGTTGAAACATGGGGAAGTGGGATCATTTGCGCTCACCCCTCCCACTTCCCCGTAATAACCGCGCATGTACACGCACAGTAACTACATCAAAAAAGGCAACCGACCCATGGACGCTGCAATAAATCCGTGCGCGTGGGCCGAGTGCGCGCGGCCGTGGGCCCCCCAGAGTGTCGCCCCATCCTATCGTGTGTGTGGCCTGTCAGGCCTCTACAGCTTCCGGGCGCCATGTGGCGTCCGCCTGAAGTTTAAAGGATCACCCCAAGATTCGACGGACTCTTCGGTTTCCCGCCCCTGCCGGGGTGCCGCGATCCGGCTTCCGGAAGCCGGCACACAGTGGGTGTCGCTGGACCCGGCGGCCGCGAAATTCACCTCCTCAGTGGGGGGGGGGGACTACAAAGACCCTCCCATCCGAAGACGGCGGACCTTCACAGCTTCGGGGACTACTATCGAGGGGATGAACCCCAGGCAGGCAATGGAACTAGGATCCTTTTCAAAAACAACGGGGCCATGAATGCCCCTCGAGTCGGTTCACGCTTTGTCTGGTCGCTCGACCCGGCCGAACTCCTCAACCCGGCTGGACTCCTCGACTCGGCCCCAACAAACTAGCTCAAGACAGCTGAATCGGGCACATAAAGACTTCGCCATCAAACCAGCTCAAGACAGCCAAACCCGACGCGTAAAGACTTCGCCAACAAGCCAGCTCCACCCTTGGTGCGTTCCTCAACCCGTCCATGGGCCAGCTCCCATCCCATCCCAGTCGTACGATGGGATGAGTCTCCACCTACCGATGACCGAGGAAATAGTGCCCCTCCCATGCCTCTAGTCAGCCGGGGCGTGGCAACAGTGCCCCACCTACCCGTTGACCAGGGTCGGCACGGCAACAGTGCAATCATCATCACTAATGACGCTAGCAAGCGGTGACCTGACGAAGCGCCACTGTAGCCGACTCAACCCGACCACTCCCTGACGATCGACAAGACGGCCAACAGTGCCCCCGTACCCGATGGGCCCCGCGCCTGAAGAACCCGGCGGGTCCCAGCACCGGCTTCCGAACAATGACAACCCGGCCCCACGGCCTTGTAACATTACCATTGTACCCCTGGGGGGGTTGACCTATAAAACCCCAGGAGGCCTCCATGCACAAAGAGAGAGACCGATCGGTAGAACACACACACACAAGGAGGGAGCAGCCTAAGCCTTGGCCAGCCTTCCTTCTTCCCTGACACAGCTCAAGTAGCAACTCTGTACTGATACACATTAACCACACTCGGCAGGACTAGGGTTATTATCTTTCTGGAGAGCCCCGAACCTGGGTATGTCTTGCGTCCCGCGCTCGCTCATGTCGACCTCGCCTCTCGAGCCCACCAGTGCCCTCGAGACTCCTCCTATCTTTAGCCATCCCTTGGCATCTGCCGTGCGCCCACCATGATAGCTTCACTTGTACCTTTTTGAGCACGGTGTGCTTTATTGTTTTTGAAGAAATGCGCTCATGCTTCACTTAGATTTATTTGAGAGTTGCTAAAGTTTTTCAGAAATTCTCTCTTGCTTCACTTAATTTATTTTGAGAGAAGAAAATTTTTATACTCATGTCCTTCACTTATATTTTTTTGAGCTTATTAATAAAGCAACATATGTAACTAGTACAAAAGTGATAGATATCCAAGGAGGATATAATAAAAACTTTCATGAAGATCATTGGACAAAATAAACTTGATTCTTTGTAATAGTTTTGAGATATGATGATATAATATGTGAGTCATGTTTATGAGTAATTATGCTTTAGTAAGAATATTGGTTTTAAGGTTTGTGATTCCGTATGCAAGCACGAAGCTCAATAGTTATGCAATGAAATAACATCCTACTTGTGGTGCATTATTTGGTCTTAGTTATGCTTAATGCTCGCTTATGAGATTTTTCGGTTCTTGATTGGATGCTTCTCAATCTTTTTGCTAGCCTTCATTTGCACTAAGTATGATCACTACTTGTGCATCCAAAATCCTTTAAACTAGTTTTGCCACATGAGTCCACTATACCTACCTATATGCGATATTATTTTGTCGTTCTAAGCAAATTTGTATGTGCCATCTCTAATTTTCAAAATAAACTTCTCTTTTGTGTGCTCGTACCGCTCATGAAACGGTAGGGGGTGGCTAATATATTTCCATGCTAGATGTGTTATTCTCAAGATGAGTGTTTATTCACTTGTCATTGCACGAGATTATGGCAAAGGTATTACGGATGCCCAGTCCCGAAATGAAAAATGAATTTACTTAATGTTGTCAAATAATAAATTCCTTGGAAAGTGTTGGTATGGAAGGCACCCGTAGATATAGTTAGCTATGGAAAGTGATAGTATGGTGGAAAAAGGAAGAATATTTATTTTCTGTTTGGGAACCGCCTATGATACATCTAGCATGGAAAGTATTGGGAACTACTCGATCATTTTCTTGACAGGAAAAGCATGCCTCCAAAAATATTTTTATCTATCTTTTTCGCTTTGAGCTCTGGCACCTCTACAAATCCCTACTCCCCTCCGCGAAGGGCCTTTCTATTTACTTTATGAAATTTTTGTTTTTATTTGAGTCTCCATCTTCTCTTATAAAGCACCAACTAAGGGGCACTATGATCGTACTTGAGCATTGGGTGTAGCTAATATGCGAGAGCATAATGGGCTAGGGATAACTTGTTTTAGTGTTGATATTTTGAAAGACATGGTTGCTTGTTGATATGCTTGAGTATTAAAGTCCTCATGTCAAAACTAGACTATTGCTTTGAACAATATAAAAGTCCAAATGTCCACACTACAAAGAAAATAATATGTGATGAACATGTGAGGCAACATTCCACATCAAAAATCATGTTTTTATCATTTACCTGCTCGAGGACGAGTAGGAATTAAGCTTGGGGATGCTGATACATCTCCAACGTATCTATATTTTTTGATTGTTCCATGCTGTTATATTATCATTTTTTGATGTTTTACAATCATTTTATGTCATTTTTCTGCTTGTTTTTACATTACAGGAAATCAATACCAAACGGAGTCCAAACCCAGCGGAACTTTCTGTGGATTTTTTCCGGACCAGAAGACACCTGTTGGGCCAAAAAAGAACCAGAGGGCTGCTCCAAGGGGAGCACAACCCACTGAGGGAGGCCACCGAGGCGCCCAGGTGGGTTGTGCCCACCTCGGTGGCCTCCCGCACTACCTCTTTGCTCTATAAATACCCCAATATTTCAGAAACCCTAGGGGAGTCAACGAAAATCAATTCCAGCCGTCGCAAGTTCCAGAACCACCAGATCCAATCTAGACACCATCACAGAGGGGTTCATCATCCTCATTGGTGCCTCTCTGATGATGCGTGAGTAGTTCTTTGTAGACCTACGGGTCCGTAGTTAGTAGCTACATGGCTTCCCCTCTCTCTTTTGATTCTCAATACAATGGTCTCTTGGAGATCTATTTGATGTAACTCTTTTTTGCGGTGTGTTTGTTGGGATCCGATGAACTTTGAGTTTATGATCAGATCTATGTTTTTGTACATGAAAGTTATTTGAGTCTTTTGATCTATTATATGCATGATTACTTATAGCCTCGTATTTCTTCTCCAACATATGGGTTTTGTTTGGCCAACTTGATCTATTTATCTTGCAATGGGAATAGGTGCTTTGTGATGGGTTCGATCTTACGGTACTTGATCCCAGTGATAGAAGGGGAACCGACACGTATGCATCGTTGCTATTAAGGATAACAAAATGGGGTCTATTTCTACATAAATAGATCTTGTCTACATCATGTCATTCACTGGTACACGTCGGTGCTATACAAACGGTTTTTAACCCCTTTCCGCGATGGCATTTCGAACCGTCGCCTAGTGAGTGACGGCGATAGGGGGTCCTTCCCACATGACCCAGAAATTGTCGGGGATATGCCCTCCTGGCACACACGCTCGGAAAAATGAGTTCGTGTGCGACCGGCGAGCACTCAAATACATAAATACGTACAGTAGAGCTACAAATACAATTATACAAGTGAAATTGTTTCTGGTCGCAAGTACATCCCACATAGTCAGTCCCCGGTAAACGTTTTCATTCGTATGTACATCCCACACATTAGATCCAAGGAAAACATTTCCGTTCACAGGAACATCACACACAATTTTCCCCGGTAAATCGTTTGTGATAACGTTGGCATTGCACACGATATTAACAATTTTATCGTTTGCGTTATTGAATGCATCACACACGGTGCATAGAAGAAATTGTGTGGCAAAGGCTCCATCACACATAGTATCTATGTGGTAAATGTTTGTAAAGGTGGCCTAACGCAAACAATTTTCATGAGAAGGTCGTGTGTGATTGTTCGTTAATCTAACACGGTTTATTCCTAGAAACTATGTGCATTGCCTGAGGTCATCGCCCACGGTAGTTTCTGAATAACCATTTGCAATAGAAAAACCCAATTAGTAGGCTAATTTGCCATTAGCAGGCTAATTTTCCATTAGCAGGATAATTTCCCTATTAATAATAATCCATTTATTAATCTAATTGACATTCATATTAAACACATAATATATTTAATTTCCATATTAAGGAAGCAGGATTTCATAATTGAAATACATCTGAGTACAACATGATATAGCTTCAGCACTCACCATCCCCATTACACAACTGCACCAGCACCAAGTTTCACATGCAACATGTAGAACCTTTCGAAATTAGCATCATAGACGGTAAATAGACAGATGCATCTCATCTGGAAAACTGCTGAAGCGGAAGGCGAATATTGAGCCTTCATTCATGTTGAAGGTCTTTGCAACTTTAGGCCAGTGCCTGTGGATGATTGACCGTTCGTCCTTCGTCCTCTTCAGGGACACTTCAATATTGAACCATCGGTGTGTATGAAAACCTTCCTCGCCTCCTGACCATAACGGTGGTTTGAGAGGTAATCATTAGTGAACTACTTTGGAAAGGCCTGAAAACAAGGATATGCATAAATATATTCTCTATATTGGAAATGGGGCAAAGGAATAAAAAAGGCAAGGTATAATAGTTAGTACCATCTTGTAGTGAATTGATCTCTTCTCCATTGTGCAGACAAAGATCTTGTTGTTTTTTGTCGCTAATTTCTTTATCCTAAAAATCTTTCTGAGTTTCTTGACTTGATTAATATTCATGGACAACTCATTTCCCAATATGCAAAAAGGGTCGAACAGTGGGTCAAAACCTCTGACAGCAGGACCTACATGTGCAAGACCAAATTGTTAAAAACCTAAATATTAGAATGGTTCCTGCAATTGCACAATAACGTGCTATTAGACAATAGACCATGCACGTTCTAACCTCGATTGTAAACCTCAATGCTTCTCATTGTTTCCCTGCAACACATATAAGGTAGTTAGTCATCAGGTTAAGTAAGGGTTCGCATGCTGTCAGTAAAATATGTTGATGAAAAATAAGCACATTGAAGATTCATTAGGTTAATTCAAGCCACATGGAAATCCCATTTATCCAAACCAAGCATGATTAAGAACTAGGAAATATAGCACTTGTATATGTTTCTCATGTATTAAGTGCATCCAAATTCGATTTATTCCTCACATGCACAACAATACAAAATTCTACCCACGACAATTGGACATCGCATTGCAGAATTGAACCAAGCAATTAGCTAAAGACCACAACAAATGAACCAAACATTAACTGAGCACCACATTGCACAATATAACATGCTCCTAATAGAAGAGCAGACAGTTAACCAAACCAAGCATGCTTAACAACTTGGAAATAAAGCAATTGTATTTGTTTCTCATGTATATACTACAGCCAAATTCAATTTATTCCTCACATGGTATACAACAACAGAATGCACCCAGAACTATGGAACATCGCATTGCATAATTGAACCCGGTAGTTAACTAAACACCACAACACAAATGAACCAACTGTTAACTGAGCACCACATTGCACAATGTATAACCAAACCAAGCATGCTTGACAACTTGGAAATATAGCAATTGTATTCGTTTCTCATGTATTTTGTAAAGATAAATTCAATTTATTTATCACATGGAAGACAATACAAAATTGTAGCCTGAAGAATTGAACATCACATCTGCAAAATTGAACCAAACAGTTAACTGAAGACGACAACTAATTAACAAAACGGTTAATAAGTGTGCACCACACTGCACGACATATAGAATATATACACTAGAGCAACAGATTGCATGGTAAAATTAGATAGCACACTTCACTAGAATTTGCAAAGGAAAGGCAGGAGCAGCACACGCAACGGATAAAGCAATCATGCTTAACCAGCGTAGCTAGCAAATGGCAAGGTGCTCCTCCATGATCTGGGGGTTGACATGAATGGCAGCCATCGCGACCTCATCCGCACATGCGGTCGCGATTTGCTTCTCTGCTACCAAATGCTCCTTGAGATCCTAGCTATACTGCGCGCACCATGGCTTAGGGCTGTGCTTATTTCATGGAGGGGTCGGTGATTTGGGTGGAAGGTGTCGCGCCGGCGGTCGGGGCATGTGGGATGTGGAAGGAGGAGTAGGAGGATAGGGGTCGGGTGTGGCTTACCTACATGGATAGACGAGGCCAAGCAGCATGAAGGAGGGTCGCCGGCTGATAACCCACAAGTATACCGGATTGCAACAATTTTTTAGGGTAGAGTATTCAACCCAAATTTATCGATTCGACACAAGGGGAGCCAAAGAATATTCTCAAGTATTAGCAGTTGAGTTGTCAATTCAACAACACCTGAAAGACTTAATATCTGTAGCAAAGTATTTAGTAGCAAAGTAGTATGGAAGTAACGGTAACGGTGGCAAAAGTAACAGTAGCAGTTTTTGTAGCAATCGTAACAGTGGCAACGGAAAAGTAACTAAGCAAAGACTAATATGTGAAAAGATCGTAGGCAATGGATCAATGACGGATAATTATGTCGGATGCGATTCCTCATGCAACAGTTATAACATAGGGTGACACAAAACTAGCTCCGATTCATCAATGTAACGTAGGCATGTATTTCGAATATAGTTATACATGCTTATGGAAGAGAACTTGCATGACAACTTTTGTCCTACCCTCCCGTGGCAGCGGGGTCCTATTGGAAACTAAGGTATATTAAGGCCTCCTTTTAATAGAGTACCAGACCAAAGCATTAACACTTAGTGAATACATGAACTCCTCAAACTACGGTCATCACCGGGAGTGGTCCCGATTATTGTCACTTTGGGTTTGCCGGATCATAACACATAGTAGGTGACTATTGACTTGCAAGATAGGATCAAGAACTCACATATATTCATGAAAACATAATATGTTCAGATCTGAAATCATGGCAATCGGGCCCTAGTGACAAGCATTAAGCAAAGCAAAGTCATAGCAGCATCAATCTTAGAACATAATGCATACTAGGGATCAAACCCTAACAAAACTAACTCGTTTACATGGTAAATCTCATCCAACCCATCACCGTCCAGCAAGCCTACGATGGAATTACTCACGCACGACGGTGAGCATCATGAAATTGGTGATGGAGGAAGGTTGATGATGATGATGGCGACGAATTCCCCTCTCCGGATCCCTGAACGGACTCCAGATCAGCCCTCCCAAGGAAGGTTAGGGCTTCGCGGTGGCTCCGCATCGTAAAACATGATGAATCCTTCTCTCTGATTTTTTTCTCCCTGAACTTGAATATATAGAGCTAGAGTTGAGGTCGGTGGAGTCTTAGGGGGGCCACGAGGCAAGGGGCGCGCCCTGGACCCTCGTGGACAGGGTGTGGGCCCCCTGATGTTGATTCTTTCGCCAGTATTTTTTATTAATTACAAAACGTATCTCCGTGGATTTTCAGGTCATTCCGAGAACTTTTATTTCTGCTTAAAAATAACACCATGGCAATTCTGCTAAAAACAGCGTCAGTCCGGGTTAGTTCCATTCAAATCATGTAAGTTAGAGTCCAAAATAAGGGCAAAAGTATTTGGAAAAGTAGATACGTTGGAGACATATCAACTCCCCCAAGCTTAAACCTTTACTTGTCCTCAAGCAATTCAGTTGATAAACTAAAAGTGATTAAGAAAAACTTTTACAAACTCTGTTTGATCTTGTTGATGTAAATATGTAAAGCCAGCATTCAAGTTTTCAGCAAAGATTATGAACTAACCATATTCACAATAACATTTAGGTCTCATGTTTACTCATATCAATGGCATAATCAACTAGCGAGCAATAATAATAAATCTCGGATGACAACACTTTCTCAAAACAACTATAACATTATATAACAAGATGGTATCTCGCTAGCCCTTTCCGAGATCGCAAAACATAAATGCAGAGCACCCCTGAAGATCAAGGACTGACTAGACATTGTAATTCATGGTAAAAGAGATCCAGTCATAGTCATACTCAATGTAAATTAATAGCAATGCATGCAAATGACAGCGGTGCTCTCCAACTGGTGCTTTTTAATAAGAGGATTTTGACTCAACATAAAAGTAAATAGATAGGCCCTTCGCAGAGGGAAGCAGGGATTTGCAGAGGTGCTAGAGTTCGAGTTTTGAAATAGAGATAAATAATAATTTGAGTGGCATACTTTCATTGTCAACATAACAACCAAGAGATCTCGATGTCTTCCATGCTACACACATTATAGGCGGTTCCCAAACAAAATGGTAAAGTTTATACGCCCCCACCACCAACAAACATCAATCCATGGCTTGTCCGAAACAACGGGTGCCTCCAACTAACAACAATCCAAGGGGAGTTTTGTTTGCAATTATTTTGATTTGAGCATGGGACTCGGCATCCCGGTTACTGGCCATTTTCTCGTGAGTGATGAGTGGAGTCCACTCATCGTGAGAATAACCCACCTAGCATGGAAGATATAGATAGTCCTAGTTGATACATGAGCTATTCGAGCATACAAAACAGAATTTCATTTGAAGGTTTAGAGTTTGGCACATACAAATTTACTTGGAATGGCAGGTAAATACCACTTATAGGAAGGTATGGTGGACTCATATGGAATAACTTTGGGGTTTATGGAGGTGGATGCACAAGCAGTATTCCCGCTCAGTACAAGTGAATGCTAGAAAGAGACTGGGAAGCGACCAACTAGAGAGCGACAACAGTCATGAACATGCATTAAGATTAATCAACAATGAGTGCCAGCATGAGTAGGATATAAATCACCATGAACATGAATATTGTGGAGGCTATGTTGATTTTGTTTCAACTACATGCGTGAACATGTGCCAAATCAATCCACTCGAATCGTTCAAAGGAGGATACCTGTAACACCCCGGATGTAACTTTCCCAATTTGTACTCCAACTCTTGTCGTTTCCAGCGTTAAGTTATTTTATTTTCTCGGGTTCGGGTTTTTGTCTCCATTTGTTGTTGTCGTTGTCATGCATCTCATATCATGTCATCATGTGCATTGCATTTGCATACGTGTTCGTCTCATGCATTCGAGCATTTTCCCCATTGTCCGTTTTGCATTCCGGCGCTTCGTTCTCCTCCGGTGGTCATTTCTAGCTTTCTTTCGTGTGTGGGGATTAAACATTTCCGGATTGGACCAAGACTTGCCAAGCGGCCTTGGTTTACTACCGGTAGACCGCCTGTCAAGTTTCGTATCATTTGGACTTCGTTTGATACTCCAACGGTTAACCGAGGGACCGAAAAGGCCTCATGTGTGTTGCAGCCCAACACCCCTCCAATTTGGCCCAAAACCCACCTAACTCTGCTCCATCATCTAGAGCGTTCGATCACGATCGCGTGGCCGAAAACCGCACCTTATTTGGACTCTCCTAGCTCCCTCTATGCCTATAAATAGACCCCCCCGAAATTCGGATCTCTTTCTCCCCCGAAACCCTAAAAAATCCACCTCGCGCGCACCGGACATGTCCGCCGCGCCGGACATTTCGTCCACCGCCGCCTGCGGCCTCTAGCCGCCTGCCACGTGGCAAGCCGCC
>NC_041382.1:242028018-242035881 GCF_002162155.2 Triticum dicoccoides | reverse complement strand
CCGGCCGGGAGAGGCCGGGGCGACCTCCCCCTCGCCTCCCCGCCGCTCCGTCAAGCTCGTCGGAGCCGAGGGAGCTCGCCGGACTTGCCTCGGGCCGCGTGCCCGCCGAAACCCTAGATCTGTCCCAGAGAGGTTGTTTTTTTCTTCTAAGTCCCAAAAATTCCAGATCCAAGTGCTCATGTTCATAGCCTCGTAACTTTGCATCCGTAGCACCGATTCATGCATATATCATATCAAAATGTTCATCTTAGAGAGTACATCATTTCATTCCATTGCATCATTTTCATTTGAGTTCATCTTGATGCCCGAAATGCTGTTAGAAGAGGGCTACTTGAGATAATTGTCAGATCTGCTACTCCATTTAGGTTTTTGTCATTTTGCCATGATTAATGTGTGCATGATATGCCCTGATGCTCTACATATGTTTTGTAAAGGGTTTTGTCATCTTTCCAGAGGTGCAACCCATGTATTTTTGTGATGTGTGTGGTGACTAGCACAAGCTTGCAAAGTGGTGCACTTGGTAATTCTGTTTTCAGGGACTTAACATTTCCACTAAGTCCTTGATCTGTTTATCTCATGATGCCATATGTTCATGTTGTTTCCTAGTGATCCGTGCCTCTTTTGAGGATGATCAGTAAGGATGTTTTGTTAATCTTGTAGTTCTCTATCCATACATGTCTTTGTTTGCATTTATGGAGCACCCTATCTTGAGTCAATCGAGCTCTACTTTTGCTACTTTGTGAATCTGGGCAAATTGTCAACTTGTTTGCAATTTTGCTGATGATGTTGTAGTTGATCCGTGCATGCTATGCTTTTGTTCTTGCCATGTCTAGCTTGAATTTTGTGTGTTCTTGATGGGTGTATGCTTAGTTTTTCATGACTTGCACCGTAGTGACTGCATCGAGCTCGTAAACATGCCTACTTGATATCTGTTTTCAGCATGCTCTAGTTTTCACTAAGTCTGAAAACTGATTATGTTTTTGCTATGTTCACATGCTTGCAATTGAATTTTCTGATCCCTTTTGGCTCAAGGTCAATAAGGGACTTTTGTTAAGCTCTTTGAGTAAATCCATGCCATGCTTTACTTTGCCATGTTCAGGTCCTGTAGCATGTAGTTTTGTTGCTCCGAAGAGTGCTATCTGATCTGAAATTCCAGACAAGTGTTGATTTCACTAAGTCTGAGATCTGTTTGCCATATGCATTTTTTGCCATGCTTGTTTGAACCTGTTAATGGATGAATTGGCCGTTGCTCAGTGCTAGACTTTTGTTAAGCATCATGAATGCATCCCTGCCATGTATTTTGTTGTCATGTTTGAGTGCTGTAGCATGTTCATCTTGTTGCATTTAGATGGCTACTTGCTGTAAATCGCAGACCGGTGTCAATTTTGAATCGCTTGCCATTTCCAAACCATAACTCCGATTCCGGCGTTCTTTATATCGTTTTCAAGCGATTTCATCTCATATTCCCAGTGGCACACTTGGATTTCCAAGTTGAGGCCAGGTTCTTGCATTTACTGTCATATCTTGCATATGCATCCCGCATCGCATCCCGCATAGCATATCATCATTGCATCATATTGTTTGATCCTTGCACGTGGTTGATTGTGTCCTTGTTGCTTGTTTGTCTTGTTTGGGTAGAGCCGGGAGACGAGTTCGCTAACGAGGAGCCCGTTGAGTTTGCTTTCGAGGATCCAGTCAACTCTGACAACTTTGCAGGCAAGATAATCATACCCTCGAAATCACTACTATCTTTGCTATGCTAGTTTGCTCGCTCTTTTGCTAGATGCCTACCACTTGCTTTCAAGCCTCCCAAATTGCCATGTCAAACCTCTAACCCACCTTGTCCTAGCAAACTGTTGATTGGCTATGTTACCGCTTTGCTCAGCCCCTCTTATAGCGTTGCTAGTTGCAGGTGAAGATTGGAGGCCGTTCCTTGTTGGGTCATTTATTTACTGGTTGGGATATCATTATATTATCTTGCTATCTTAATGCATCTATATACTTGGTAAAGGGTGGAAGGCTCGACCTCTCGCCTAGTGTTTTGCTCCACTCTTGCCTCCCTAGTTTCCGTCATATCGGTGTTTGTTCCCGGATTTTCCGTTCCTTACGCGGTTGGGTTATAATGGGAACCCCTTGATAGTTCGCCTTGATTAAAGCTTTTCCAGCAATGCCCAACCTTGGTTTTACCTTTTGCCACCTAGCCTCTTTTTCCCTTGGGTTTCCGGAGCCCGAGGGTCATCTTATTTAAACCCCCCCGGGCCAGTGCTCCTCTGAGTGTTGGTCCAACCTAGAGCCCCTTGCAGCGCCACCTCGGGGAAACTTGAGGGCTGGTTTTAGTTGTACGGATTGCTTATCTGATTGTGCCCTGAGAACGAGTTATGTGCAGCTCCTATCGGGATTTGTCGGCACATTCGGGCGGTGTTGCTGGTCTTGTTTTAACCTGTCGAAGTGTCTTGAAGAACCGAGATACCGAGTCTGATCGGAACGTCTTGGGAGGAGGTCTATTCCTTCGTTGACCGTGAAAGCTTGTCATGGGCTAAGTTGGGACTCCCCTGTAGGGATTTGAACTTTCGAAAGCCTTGCCCGCGGTTATGGGCAGATGGGAATTTGTTAATGTCCGGTTGTAGATAACTTGAACCTTAACTTAATTAAAATGAATCAACTGAGTGTGTTACCGTGATGGCCTCTTCTCGGCGGAGTCCGGGAAGTGGACACGGTGTTGGAGTAATGTTTGCGCAGGTTGCTCTCTAGTTTCTTGCTCACGCTTTGCCTCCTCTTCTCGCTCTCTTTTGCGAATAAGTTAGCCACCATATTTTGCTAGTTGCTTGCTGCAGCTCCACTTATATTTACCTTGCCATACCTATAAGCTTAAATAGTCTTGATCGCGAGGGTGAGAGATTGCTGAGTCCCTGTGGCTCACAAGATTACTATTACACCAGATGCAGGGCCTGATGATTCCGCTCCAGGAGACGCGTTTGAGCTCAAGTGGGAGTTCGACGAGGACTCTCAATGTTATTATGTTTCCTTTCCTGATGATCAGTAGTGGTGCCCAGTTGGGGGTGATCGGGACCGTGTCGCATGTTGCGTTCTCTTTTATTTTGGCGCCGTAGTTGGGCCATGAGTGTTTGGATGATGTAATGTTATTTATGTTCTTGATTGACGTGGCGAGTGTAAGCCAACTATGTTATCTCCCCTTTATTATTTATATTACATGGGATGTTGTGAAGATTGCCTAACTTGCGACATATGCCTTCAATACGATTATGTCTCTAAGTCGTGCCTCGACACGTGGGAGCTATAGTCGCATCGAGGGTGTTACAATACCACCCTATCATACCACATCAGAACCAACTTAATAGCATGTTGGCACACAAGGTAAACTATTACAAACTCCTAGCTAATTAAGTATGGCATGGGCAACTATAATCTCTAATTGTCATTGCAAACATGTTTCATTCATAATAGGCTGAATCAGAAACGATGAACTAATCATATTTACAAAAACAAGATAGGTCGAGTTCATACCAGCTTCTGTCATCTCCATCAGTCCATCATATATTGTCATTATTGCCTTTCACTCGCACGAACGGACGGTGTGGATAATAATAATAGTGCATGTGCATTGGACTAAGCTGGAATCTGCAAGCATTTAATACCAAGGAGAGGACAATAAAATATGGGTTCTTGGTTAAATCAATAATAATGCATATGTGAGCCATTCAACATTTTCATCATGGTCTTCTCCTCTCGACCCCCAAAGAATAAGAAAAGAAATAAAACTCTTTACATGGGAAAGCTCCCAACAAGCAAAAGAAGAACGAAAAATCTTTTTGGGTTTTCTTTTAATTACTACTACTACAGGCATGGAAAATAAACTAGCTAAAAGCTACAATTAATTTTTTCGGGTTTTTCTTAATGTTTTTCAAACACACAAGAAGAATGCTAGAAAAGAAAATAAACTAGCATGGATAGTACAATGAAAAAGTATGAGCACCGACAACTAGAATGAGTGTGTGAACATGAATGTAATGTCGGTGAGAAATACATACTCCCCAAGCTTAGGCTTTTGGCCTAACTTGGTCTATGCCCACGGATCGAAGGTACTCTCTGCAGTGTACCGAGGAGGGTCCTCAGGGTGCCAATGGTTGGCGATCTCCTCCGGATCCCACTGATAAATAGACTGTCGATAAGGGTCAAGTGGTGGCTTAGGCTCTAGCTCTGGGACTTGTGTCAGCCTCCAATATGCATAAATGGCCTCGGGAAGGATGAGGTATGTGCCTGAAAGTATGTTAAACAAAGAGGGTGCTGGCAGGGTAATAATCTCACAGTGAGTTTTATCAAATATTAAATTATACTTAAGCATCTTCTTCTTATTTTTAGCAATAAAATCATGTGCTACCATACTCTTATAATCTAGAAAAATTGGGGGCAACAACTTTTCCTCGTTCTCATAGTGCCTAATAGGTACCTCAAAGTGTTCAGCAAGGCGTGAAGCAAAGATGCCTCCGAAGATGGGGCCGTTTGTACGGTTCAGATTTAATCGTTTAGCAACAACATCACCTAAGATGAAAGTTGTATCATGAAACAAAGCATGGCGCAAAATAACAATATTAGGTGCACTAATATTTCCACTATTCCCGCGACCAATTAAGCATCTACTAGAAAATATCACAAAGTAACGTAGAATAGGAAAATGTATACTAGTAACTCTTGCATCTGAAACTTTCCTCGTTTCCCCTACATCAATTCTATCAATAAATCCATCCACATCACTACGATGTGGTTCCTCTATGCTGCCTGCAAAGGGTATCTTGCAGACCTGACAAAAATCATGGAGTGACATATCCTTAACCTCATCATATAAGTGAAACTCCACTGTAGGTGGTGATTTCTTAGCATGGAAATAAAAAATTTGCACGAAAATATTAGTGAGTAGGAGATACTATTCACGCTGGTCATGGAGGAAGTCGGTGAGGCATGCATTCTCAGCCAAGTAATAAAAGTCATCGTAAATTCCGGAGGCTCTCAAGAACTCATCACAAGGCCATTCACACGGCCGAACCTCCGCAGTGTGAGGAAGGTTATATTTGGGCTTTTTATTCTCCTCATTCAGCTTATCCTTCGAGTTTCGGCTCGAAGAGCCTCTCAACAATCTCTTCAACATTTTCTCCCTCTGAAAATTTCTGAAATTTTTGGTGACTCAAAATAAAAGTGAACCAAACTCAACAAGATTGATATCAACTACTGCCACAAGTTCCTAGAGACTATATCATGCATTAAAACTACTTTGGACCATATAAATTTGACATGCTAGCTCAAGAACAGGGTCACCTCATCAGCAAAAAATTGCAATAAATAAAGCACTAGAACAAAAACTAATTGGACCATTGGAGGAGTCACATACCAAAGAACAATCTCCCAAACAGTTTTGTGAATGGAGCTTTGAGCAAGGAGATCGAAAATGGCAGCAAGATGAGCTAGAACACAGGTTTGAGCTAAGGGAGGATTTTTTTCTGGAGGAACACGAAGTGAGTGTGTGCTGGAATAAGTGGATGGGGTCCATGTGGGGTCCACAAGGCAGGGGGTGCGCCCCAGGGGGCGCCCACTACCCTCGTGGACAAAAGGTGGGTCCCCCTGGTGTGTTCTCAGTGCCAGAAATTCTTAAATATTCAACAAAAAATCATATTTCATTTTCAGGACGTTTGGAGAACTTTTATTTTCGGGGTATTTTTATTGCAAGGATAATTCAAAAAATAGACAGAAAATACTATTTTTGCTTTATTTAATCTAAATAACAGAAAGTAAAAGGAGGGTACACAGAGTTGTGCTTTCTAACTTCATCCATCTCGTGCTCATCAAAAGGAATCCACTAACAAGGTTGATCAAGTCTTATTTACAATCTCTTTCCGAATAACACGAAACCGGAGAATTATCGAATAACACTAGGTTACCTCAACGGGGATATGCATGTCCCCAACAATAAGAATATCATATTTCTTCTTGACAATAGGAAGAGGGAATTCAGAACCTCTAATAGTAATTGTTGAAATTTTTCCAATAGAATTGATACTGTGGACTTGAGGTTGTTTCCTCGGAAAGTGTACCATATGCTCATTACCATTAACATGAAAAGTGACATTGCATTTGTTGCAATCAATAACAACCCCTGCAGTATTCAAAAAGGGTCTACCAAGGATAATCGACATACTATCGTCCTCCAGAATATCAAGAATAACAAATTCAGTTAAAATAGTTGATACGTCCATTTTGCATCATGCTTTTATATCGATATTTATTGCATTATGGGCAGTTATTACACAATACTTATGCCTATTCTATCTTATTTTACAAGGTTTACATGAAGAGGGAGAATGCCTGTAGCTGGAATTCTGGGCTGGAAAAGGAGCAAATATTATAGACCTATCCTCCACAACTCCAAAAGTCTTGAAACTTTACGGGAACACATTTCAGAATATATATAAAATATTGGGTGAAAGAAGTACCAGAGGGGGGCCACCCACCATCCATGAGGGTGGGGGCGCGCGCTACCCCCTGGGCGCGCCCCCCTACCTCGTGGGCCCCATGGCAGCCATCTGATGCCCATCTTTGGCTATATGGAGTCTTTCGTCCAGAAAACAAATCATAAGAAAACTCATGGGACGAAACTCCACCACCACGAGGCGGAACTTTGGCGGAAGCAATATAGGGCTCCGACGGAGCTGTTCGATCAGGGAAACTTCCCTCCGGGAGGGGGAAATCATCACCAGCGATCCTGTCATTGGGAGGGGGTCAATCTCCATCAACATCTTCACCAGTTGTGACGCCCCGATTCAATCGTACACTAATCATGCACGCAAATGTGTACGATCAAGATCAGGGACTCACGGGAAGATATCACAACACAACTCTACAAATAAAATAAGTCATACAAGCATCATAATACAAGCCAGGGGCCTCGAGGGCTCGAATACAAGTGCTCGATCATAGACGAGTCAGCGGAAGCAACAATATCTGAGTACAGACATAAGTTAAACAAGTTGCCATAAGATGGCTAGCACAAACTGGGATACAGATCGAAAGAGGCGCAGGCCTCCTGCCTGGGATCCTCCTAAACTACTCCTGGTCGTCGTCAGCGGGCTGCACGTAGTAGTAGGCACCTCCGGTGTAGTAGGGGTCGTCGTCGACGGTGGCGTCTGGCTCCTGGACTCCAGCATCTGGTTGCGACAACCAGAAAGAAGGGAAAGGGGGGAAAAGGGGGGGGGAAGCAACCGTGAGTACTCATCCAAAGTACTCGCAAGCAAGGAACTACACTACATATGCATGGGTATATGTGTAAGGAGGCCATATCAATGGACTGAACTGCAGAATGCCAGAATAAGAGGGGGATAGCTAATCCTGTCAAAGACTACGCTTCGGGTCACCTTCGTCTTGCAACAGGTATAAGAGAGTAGATTGAAGTCCTCCAAGTAGCATCTCCAAGTAGCATCTCATAGCATAATCCTACCCGGCGATCCCCTCCTCATATCCCTGAGGTAGAGCGACCACCGGTTGTATCTGGCACTTGGAAGGGTGTGTTTTATTAAGTATCCGGTTCTAGTTGTCATAAGGTCAAGGTACAACTCCAAGTCGTCCTGTTACCGAAGATCACGGCTATTCGAATAGATTAACTTCCCTGCAGGGGTGCACCACATAACCCAACACGCTCGATCCCATTTGGCCGGACACACTTTCCTGGGTCATGCCCGGCCTCGGAAGATCAACACGTCGCAGCCCCACCTAGGCTCAACAGAGAGGCCAGCACGCCGGTCTAAACCTAAGCGCACAGGGGTCTGGGCCCATCGCCCATAGCACACCTGCACGTTG
>NC_041382.1:242023622-242025511 GCF_002162155.2 Triticum dicoccoides | reverse complement strand
CGGACGGCGCGGGGGAGGAGAAGGAGGGGATCGGGGGGGAGAGGAGAGATTGCGAGGGGGGTATGAGGCGCCGTGGAGGCGGCGCTGGGGCGACGGGATCGGGGGGTTGCCCCGATCCAGATCGGGGAAGGGCGAGAGGGAGGAGTGGGAGCGAATGGGGGCGACGTGGGGGTGGGGGTTAGGGTTTCAGGGGGATAAGGTGGAGTGGGAGGGTCCGGCCGGGCCAGTGGGCTGGCCTGGCGGCCCGTCGGCTTGCTGGGCCGAGGCCTAGATGGCCAGGGGGTTCTCTCCCTCTCTTTTATATTTTTTTTTTGTTTTACCTTTTGTCTTTTCTTTTTATTTATTCTTTTCTGTTTTAGTTTATCTATAAATACTTAGGCATTTTATAAAATTGTGAACCTTACACCATAATTATCTTTGTAATATTTGGCACTAACCGAACATTTTTGTTTTGATATTTGAAATTTTTTGATGTTTGACAATATTTAAATTTTTAATTTAAAAAGTTTCGAACCGTCACGAGATTAGCAACAGTAAACGAGGTGACGTGGCATCATTAGCAAAGGCCCACTATAGCTTAAATACCCGGGCGTCACAATTCTCCTCCACTACAAGAAATCTCGTCCCGAGATTTAAGAGGGGTGTAAGGGGGGAAGTTTGGTAACGAATCTAGCGATTCTTCTCATCCTGGCCTGCTCTTCTCGAAGAGGCCGGTCCAATACATTGATATCTTCATTTCTCTGCTTTAGGTCATCAAGATGAAGTCGGCGTCCTTTCTTCCGGAACTCCATCGTACTTACGAAGGAATAAAGGGTGGGCATTCTGGGAGAACGGACCTCGGCAAGGTTGACTATCGGGTCGACAACATCAAGGCAGGTGGCGGAAAGTAACTCTTGAACCGAAACTTAAGAAAATATCAAGAGCAAAGTAAGGAGGTATCCTGGGAAGTTTCGAGCGGGCAGGCAATCGTTCGATGCCTGAAACAAAGGGTGAAAGGGGTTCAGAGCAACGAGAATAAGTATTGCATCTGGTACCAGAATAGATCGTCTCTAGGAAGGTGGTTGGTGATCTTCATACGAAGCCAATCGTGAGGAATAACTTCGGAGATATGGGTGTGCCGGAGAGTCAGGTTTCGATCCAGTGGACCTGTGGGTTATGGGCCCACCATGTGGGTTAGAAGTAGGAAGGGCGGAGACGTCTTGCGTGATCATGCAAGCAAGGCATGTCAGGGGGGGTAGCCTGTCGATTATGTTGGCGACAACGTCGATACCAAGGGCGAGGGACGAAGAGAACTATTTTCCTGCTCGTTGAACGAGGCGGGCCAAGAGGCAAAGTTCTCATCCATCGGCGGTTACCTAAATGCCATCAACAATAGAAACAGGGTCTTACTGACAGAGTTGTACATCGGGGTGTTTGCACAAGCAGTGGATTATTACTGCTTATATCATATAGATCATAGCAAAGGTCTAAACAAACTAATGGAAGGAAAATATGATCATCAGATTAAACAGAACAATGGAAAGGAAAATGTGTTTAAACACATATTTCAGGGGTATATCCTTCCTAATGACAAGCAGAGCATGATATCCATGACAGGATATAAAGTAGAAAACCATTTAGGTAAGGGGGAAGGAATCTCATGATATTACCCATACAACGGTGTTAGGATAAATGATAAGCAAAATTTAGCATCGTGCTTCAAATGTTCTTGTTGAAACATCGGAGTACCATTGACATGCTTCAAGATAGAATTGACATGGTCTTCAGGTGAAGATCAAACTTTGGAAACACGAAGGATCCATCAAGAATAACTTGTAGAATAAGTCTTACAATTTCCTCATGGATGAATGGATAACCTTGCTGAAAAGGAATCTATAATGATAGGTCCT
>NC_041382.1:242020094-242023612 GCF_002162155.2 Triticum dicoccoides | reverse complement strand
CTTCGAGATAGAATTGACATGGTCTTCAGGTGAAGATCAAACTTTGGAAACACGAAGGATCCATCAAGAATAACTTGTAGAATAAGTCTTACAATTTCCTCATGGATGAATGGATAACCTTGCTGAAAAGGAATCTATAATGATAGGTCCTCCAGCCGGGGGGGGGGGGTGCTAGGCATGACATCATGTTACCGGGTCATCAGAGGATCAACATTATAACTCTTGGAAAGTTGTCCCAACCATCATATCTGACCGAGATTCATATCCGATTGGTGTAATGATACCTCAGACTCAAGATGTCTGAGAATAAAAGGTGCAACACAAATCGTGGAAATGGCATTGCAAGCTTCTCGGGAAATGAACTATGGGAGCGGGTTTCTGAAGCAATAGTTCACCATTAAACCAGGGAGAGGACAAGGAGGTGTCTGGTGAACTCAACGGCAATTCACAGAGATTCCCAAAAGATGGATTTCCACCATTAAGTGAACAAGGAGATAACATTTGTCAGATCGAATGATATAGGGAAGTATGCTCGAGGAAAACATACACAATTAAACATTGGTTGAAAGGTGCGCCCGAAATAAGGGTTGGGTTGCACGACCAATGTCAGAATGGTGATTCAATTAGCGAAGGACTTAGAATGAACTATCGCCCATTCACTTCAAAGCAATAGGGTTGCTAGAAGTTTTGAATTCACACGTCATAGCTCCATTGTCGGTATTCCGGTTGAAACAATACGGGGACCAAGGAATGAACGAAGATGGCAAGTAGTATTATGATATCAAGAATTATTTAGAAGCGGACTCGGTTCAGTTATCGATGTCTTTGAGTGTTCAATAACTCAGAGCCCATGAAAAATTGTAATCAGTGAGTATGTAGTACTTGATGAAGAACTCATAGGAAGTTATGCAGTTCCAAGATAATCTCGAGATACCATGGGGTAATACTCGACGACAGATCAAAGTAGAGGTTGTACCGGGGTATTGATCCACAGAAGACAAGTGCTTACACTTGCATCAAAAATGGTATTTAAAGGAGAACATGGTCGGAACCACGATTGTAAAAGGCCATACCCCAGATATAAGATGAACTTATATCAAGGGAATAATTAATTTTAAAAGAAGCTTCAATGAGAAGATGTACATCGGGTCCATGGGCATGAACACAAAGTTCAAGGTCGACTCCCACTTCTCCAATGCATAACCTTTCATTCACTTCTCGCACTCGATAACGTTGTAGTTTTGAAATTTTATCTGGCAAAATACCAGAAGAGTACGACTCGTGAAAACTTTCGAGTTCTCACCCATTAAGGAAGGCATAGGTTCAACCCATCGGGGCATCTTATAATCATATACCAGAATCTTTAGAAGTAATTAACTCAAGCTCGAAGACAGAGCATGGTTAAGAAAGCAGAGGATACAATTTACCAAAGGCATTATGTATCAGAGGAAAGGCTCACAAGGTTATTGAATATGAAGGGCGTTGTCAGATAAAATCCAACAAAGGATTTGGTGGTCCACAAGGGATCTGACGTGAGCATCGGTACTCAACCAGAGGAAGAAGAATGCACGGGCATCATATTATAGAACATCGGAATGATTCGATGCTTAGATAATAAAGGAATTTCGATTTCCAAAACAAAGGATCAGAAGCAATGCTCTGAGTAGGGATGGATAAGTTGAATATACCAGAGGCACAATTGACGACAAATAGTTTGGTCGAGAACCAGCTCAGGTTCAAAAATGATGTCTGAGCCGGAAGGATAATTTAGAAGGGTTGATAGATGATTGTGTGCATTCGCACACATGCTGAATCAATAGGATCAAAATGACGATGCCTAAGGATACTAACGAATATTGCCAATGGAAAGCATCCGTAATGCAAGCAGACAAGTATTGCAGAGCAATAAGCTATTAAGGATTTTTGGAGGATCAAATAGTATTTCGAAGACCATTGTGAAACACATGAACAACTGGGGGATGAGCGGATACTCGATAAGTGCGAGAATTATCCATAGGGGTATTCAGGTGACAAGGAACAGCAAGGTGATAATCTCAAGGATTATCGAGACAACGACGAGTGTTTCGAGGTATCTGGTAATGACAAGACCAACTGGGGATGAATGTAAGAATAACAACTGCAAGTAGTTATCCATAAGGGTTGACGGTGGAAGGGGAATTGCAAATGCGATGAACATAAGTTCTCGGGTTAACAACGGAGAGTATCTTCAGGGTCTTCACGTGCCGCAGACGATCATCATTAATAAGGGGCTCTCCGGGTGAAAGTGATAACGAGATCCTAATGTTAGATTTTAGCAAAAATCATTTAACCCGAATAGAAGAGAAATAAGAGTCCCAGAGTATAGGTCGAGGAGTAAAAGATCCTACTACCACCCAATGGCGACGTGGGCCCATGGGCCGCACAGCCATGTTAGTAAAAGTTTTGTAAAGTCTAGACTCGACTTCGGCCAAGGAGTTGGAAGGGGGATTCCTACAGGCAGTTGGCTCTGATACCAACTTGTGACGCCCCGATTCAATCGTACACTAATCATGCACGCAAATGTGTACGATCAAGATCAGGGACTCACGGGAAGATATCACAACACAACTCTACAAATAAAATAAGTCATACAAGCATCATAATACAAGCCAGGGGCCTCGAGGGCTCGAATACAAGTGCTCGATCATAGACGAGTCAGCGGAAGCAACAATATCTGAGTACAGACATAAGTTAAACAAGTTGCCATAAGATGGCTAGCACAAACTGGGATACAGATCGAAAGAGGCGCAGGCCTCCTGCCTGGGATCCTCCTAAACTACTCCTGGTCGTCGTCAGCGGGCTGCACGTAGTAGTAGGCACCTCCGGTGTAGTAGGGGTCGTCGTCGACGGTGGCGTCTGGCTCCTGGACTCCAGCATCTGGTTGCGACAACCAGAAAGAAGGGAAAGGGGGGAAAAGGGGGGGGAAAGCAACCGTGAGTACTCATCCAAAGTACTCGCAAGCAAGGAACTACACTACATATGCATGGGTATATGTGTAAGGAGGCCATATCAGTGGACTGAACGGCAGAATGCCAGAATAAGAGGGGGATAGCTAATCCTGTCGAAGACTACGCTTCGGGTCACCTTCGTCTTGCAACAGGTATAAGAGAGTAGATTGAAGTCCTCCAAGTAGCATCTCCAAGTAGCATCTCATAGCATAATCCTACCCGGCGATCCCCTCCTCATATCCCTGAGGTAGAGCGACCACCGGTTGTATCTGGCACTTGGAAGGGTGTGTTTTATTAAGTATCCGGTTCTAGTTGTCATAAGGTCAAGGTACAACTCCAAGTCGTCCTGTTACCGAAGATCACGGCTATTCGAATAGATTAACTTCCCTGCAGGGGTGCACCACATAACCCAACACGCTCGATCCCATTTGGCCGGACACACTTTCCTGGGTCATGCCCGGCCTCGGAAGATCAACACGTCGCAGCCCCACCTAGGCTCAACAGAGAGGCCAGCACGCCGGTCTAAACCTA